>NC_032010.1:20755651-20942897 GCF_001865875.1 Lupinus angustifolius
ACTCACATGTGGGAATTCACTTCCACGATGATAATGTATGCATGATATGTCATGATTATCCACCTTACACCAATATCCATCCAACATCCTAATCGGAAATAATCGAGAGTACATGTCCCATACTAAGCCTCTTTGTATGCACCCAAAATAACATATCCTCGCAATGAATTAAAAATAGATCGATCGGTTCCCTCAGGAATAGTCCTACGTGGACCTAGGTCGTACAAACGCTTTATGGGCATCCCTCTCATCAATTCGAATGCAATCAAAGGGTTGTCAGAGATTGCCTAGTTTGACCTATGAGAACTGTCCGATCCAACAGGGTACCTCCCCATGAATACAAGGGACTCATCTCACCCAGACTCTCCCTCAAGACATTGTTGGCGAATCACCGTCCAATCAGTGTCGTCCCTACTTACATCACGGTGCTCTAAGTCGTCCCGTCTATTTCCTCTCCACTACTACATGGTCACAATGCAATGCATTCCTAGTCAAAGTCAAATGCAAATGTAGTAATCAAACACATGATCGGCCCATCCTTAAGCCATCTCCCGACAAGGAATGCTTCTCGTGGAACCCGATAGTACGTCAACCGTACATGTTCAAAGTACATCTCATTCACTACAACTCATCACCGAATAATCCTGGACGGTCACATGATCAGGTCTCTTACGATCGGTCAATAGTTGTTCCGTGATATCATGTATTCTTACTAGGGTACCCCCTAGTTCACGACCTCAAGTCGGATACTTGCCCAACAAGGCATAAAGAGAAACAATGCTTTCACACTTTTGTGGAGTCATGCTTCTCATCCAAGCCATGATCTCATTCCACAACTTTTATATCACAATACACCCTACCTGGGTCCATCGCATTGTCCACAACATCATCTTATTTCAATCTTTCCACACTGTCCATCGCCAAAGCAGGGACTAGTCGCCCAAACGACAATTCATCTTTAAATCTTAAATAAACCTAAGCCTTCCTCGCCCAGGCGAAGATACTATCGCCTAAGTGAGGCCTCTCCTTGCTCAAGCGAGACATCTCTCGCCCAAGCGAGAGAGTTCCAGGGGCTCATTAAAATCCTGGGCGTTCTCGCCCAAGCGAGGCCCTTCCTCGCCCACCTTACTCGCCCAGGCGAGGCTTGCTCGCCCAAGCGGGATTGTGTTGCCCAGGCGAGGGAATTCCAGAACCAAAACTTCCCCTCGCCCAGTCCTCGCCCAAGCGACAGGGACTTGGACAGAATACCAATTTTGCCCTATTCGACAACCGAAACATATTTAAACATGGTTTTTCAAAAACCTGCACACAGAAAAGTTCCCAACAACATTCATATACAATATTCAACACATTTCATCAACAATCATATATATTCAAAAGCATTCAAACATAAAAATCTTGGGTTTCTTAAAACCCAAGTTAACCCCAAAACCTTTGAGATGGTTTAGGAGATCCGGGTGTCATATTCGGACACCACTATGTCACGATGTGTTCTCTCTCACCTTAATGAAGCGTGATTTACGAAATCACTACGGTTCGGTTCGGTTCGGATGCAAGGTTCAAATGCCGAAAATCTTTGTAGCTACCATAATAAAACTTGTTAGTTTGCCGATATTTCAAAACTCATTACTAGTAAAATACTTAAAACTCTTTCATCCATCCATTTTCCAACTTGTCCAAAGCCATGGTTAAAGGCTTAAACAAGTAAAAATTCATATATTAAAACAATGTAATAACTTCTTGAAAACAACTTGTTCATAGTTTCAAAACACATTTTTCATGAGTTCAAGAACACTCATTTTCGGTTTTGCTTCCAAAATGAGTTAGAAAGTGTTTTAGAAAATTTCAACGGTTGAATATGTTCTTGACATACTCATGAACAACATACTTTAATATCATCAACATCCATTGGTTGAATGTGAAGAGATTGAAGATTGAAAGAAGAAGAAAATGAAGAAGAAAAGATGATGAGAGTAACTTACTCTCAAATCTTCCAATTGCCCAATTTTTGCAAAGTGTTAGTGCATGAGGATACATGGGTATTTATAGAGTTGTGGGGTGGGAGAAATCGGATTTCGAAACCCCTTTCCCAAGGCAATCTAGCAAATCCAAGAGGGTGAGTGAATCATGGGTTAAATGAGTGATTTAGGGGATTTGGTGGTAGTAAATCAAGGCAAATCTATAAGATTTTGTGGTTAGATTTTGTGAAGTGACTCATGTGACGCGACAACTTCGGCGAAACGCACACGATTAAAACCATGCTCGAGTATTGTCAGCCAATATTCGAGTAGCCAAAACTGATGACCCAATTTTACTTTACGGTTGGAACTTCGAATTTCGACATTCCGATTGAAAATATTTTAGAAAATAGTTATAGACCAACTCAAGGTCTATCTTGACTCGAAATGTGATTACGAAGCAAACGGCGCGATCGGAATTCGATTTCGAATTACGGAAATCAAAAACCACTTTTTGAGCCGTACAAGGTGAGATTCGGCCCCGACAGTGGTCCGAAATCGACTGTCTCCGAAAATCATGAAAATTTACCATCTAATTGGAAATAGAATTACAAGACTAAAACTGAACTAGAGTTTCGTCTAATTCTTTACCGAAAATTCTCATAAATTTATTCTCGAAAATATAATTAATAAAAATATTAATAAAATCTTATAATTCAAAATCGTAAAATTCGCGGTGTTACAATTTAAGGATATAATCCTTATGCTCCTCACCAACATCAAAAGTTGACTGAAATAAAAACACATACATTGTATATTGAATGAAAACACATGCATATACATACATTGCATGAAAATGTAACACATATACGTACATTGCATGAAAACACATATATGTACATCAGTACATTACATGAAAACACAAAAACTGAAAAATAAACTTATTGTTATTTCATTCCACATACGTTTCTTCACGGTATTCCATACATCACTCCATTTGTTTAATGTTAGCTTCACATTCTGCCTAACAATAACACCAATGTAGCTTACCAATGTGTTGTCACCCTTTGAGTTTAATGGTTGACCTTTAGAGTTCCATTGAAATTCTATCTTCACATCCTTACTTCTTGATCGAATGACATTCTTCATGGAAGTCATTCCACATGGAGGTCATTTTTTAGCAACAATTTGCTTGTCTTGTGGAGTCGGTGTAGCTTTGTCACCATTGTGAGAACCATGATCGCCACTTTGGGAAGTCATTCACGAAGGTTTTTGAGGTTTATGAGAGTATGAGAGTATGAGAGTTTATGAGAGTACGAGGGTTTGCTGAGAGTATGAGGATTTCTTTTCGATTAAGTTTGAGAGCGTAAAGGGAACGTTCATTTTTAGTGTTGTTGTATTGACATCTTCAATATCGCATATTGAGGATTGCATTGTTGTTGTATTAACAATTCAACGGCGCATATTAACAGTAGCGATGTTGTATTGACATCTTCAACAATGCATATTAAGGATTGTGTTGTTGTTGTTGTGTATCCAGCTATTTACTACTCATTTTCATGAACACATCAACAATACATATTAACAGTAGCGCTATTGTATTAACATCTCTTCAAAGCGCATATTAAAGATTGCACTACTGTTGTGTATCTAGCTATTTACTATTCATTTTCATGAACACATCAACAATGCTGCCTAGATGTAGCGTTGTTGAATAGAATCTAATTGACAGCGCAATCGTAAATATGTGTTGTTATACTGAACTCATTTTTCAAATTAACAGCATATTTATAATTATGTGTTGTTATATACCAACGGACGTTGGTTCAAGTGGTACATGCTTAATTCCCCTTAAGCAAGAACCTGGGTTCGAGTCTTGTGGATGGAAAAAATGTCCGTTGGGAGAGTTAGCCCCACTTACCTGTGGATGTTCCTTATCGGTCTAGTGCGAGGATACCTGTGGGAAACAAAAAAAAATTAACATTTTATATAACATGAAAATATATACAACATAATTTACGTTAATTAACATGAAGTTGTCATGAATTAAATTATTATATAATTGTGTTTATTAATACGAAACTAGCAAAATATTAAACATTACGTTTTGTTAATTTGTTTTTGTATTTATTAAGTATTGTTAATTTGTTTATTGTGTTTATTAATATGGAACAACAAAAGTATTAAAGAAAATAATCATTCAAATAATTAACAAAAATAGAAATCTTGTATAACAGTCATTTTCCTTCTGAAATCTGGGTCATTTTTAAAAATCAAAAGATTTCAATGAAGGAAATAAATGAACTGAAAAAATTGAAACAAATCAATGAACTCAATAATTTACAAATTAATTCTTCATCATCTAACACAAATCTTGTATAACAACCACTTTCCTTCTTAAATCTGAATGTTTTTGCCAAATCAAAAGATGTTAAAGACCTCATTGACATGATTTTGAAGCAAAAACACAAGTTTAGAACTTTTAACATTTTGAACATATGCCTATAGAAACATATACTCTCACTGATGAAATATAACTTGAAGTGAACCACGATATTTATAGATGAGCAACCATTAATATTTCAACAAACGAAGAGACGCATAACCACTCAACCATTAATATTTAACAAAAGAATAGACGCATAGTCACTCAACCATTAATATTTCAACAAAGAAGAGACGCATAACTATTCAACCATTAATATCTCTAACACTTAGAATGTCGTATAAAATCAACATCGCATAATTAAGAAATCGTTGTTACGTTGTAATCTTTAACAAAGCTTTCTTATTTATGCGTTGTGAAATTTATTAACATTACCATCACTTTCTATCAAATACGTTGTTAAACATAACTCATTCAAGTCAGTGCTAACCTTCCTGACGTTCAACAATGTTGTGTCAAGAATGTGCTATTGAAGTTACATACATTGACACCGCGTGCTTTAGTATGCTCTATCAATGTTCTTTTGCCTCGTTTTCAACAGCGTCGTTCAAAATTGCGTTGTTGAATAACCGTTGTTTATTACGATATTTGGCGTAGTGATTAGAGTAGGAAATACTTGATGGATTAGTTGGTACATATGACTTGAGGACCATAACCCCTTATTTATAAGAAGTGGATACCCGTTCATGAAGGGTGATACTACTTGATTTTTTTATTCCAATTTTGTCCATCATAAAATAGAAATAAGACTTTAGATACCTATACAATAATTTTTATGACAATTATATCTATAGCAATATACATTACTTAATTTAGCTACATAATATAATAACTCTATAATAGACCCAAAATTTCTTACATTGAATACTAATTAAATGATGATCTGGTATTGGAATGCTTGTATTTGATACAATCTTAACACAATAAATAAATAAGTTAAGGAAAGTTAAGCGAATATTTCATAACGTAAAGCTTTAAGCTCTATCTACTATATGAAATCAGTGATATATAGGATTATGCAGCAATGTCTTTCATACCACATATGATTATGCAGATAGGAAAAATAAGTTAACATGTGTGATTACACAGCAGCAATGTCTTCCTTTGACATCCTAGTTTGTACCTTAGCTTCACGTGCAAGCTAAAAATATATTAATTATAGAGAAATCAAATGGTTTGAATTAGTTAGTATATATAAATCATTAGATTTTCCTAGAATTGACAACTAAGATCTGGAGTAAGTTTTTTAAACTTACTATTGGAGTCGGTGGATCATCTGATCTCTCATATAAAAAATGGAAATCTTTATAAGACATCCATACATGATTTTGTTAAATAAAAATTGAAAAGCAATATAGCCTCAAATTAAAAATAGTAACTGGACAGATAAAAAATGACAAACAATAAGCTAAGACCTTTTCCATTTCATTTACTATATATTAGAGCAATATTATGAACCAACTAAGAAATATATAAATGAATTGAGTAATTTATCAAGAACCAACTCAAAACATAACTTGATAAGAATCAAGTACAATAAGGGCAGACAAAAGAGTGAGAATGTGGGTTTTATGGTTCAAAACTTCAAACCAACGAGAGACTAATGTGGGTCTAATAAATTTATTTAGTGACTAAAATGAGTTTTTAATATTTTAACGGACTAAAGTGGTACAGATATAAACTTTAAGAGATTAACACAAATCTTCACTAAAAATAAATGAAAACCCTCCTAACTTTGTAATTTAGTCAATATTCACAAAATACATGTGAAATTGTGGTAAATATTTTTGTTTTCATTGCATCCAGGTTTTATCTAATTTCAAAATGGTGGGCGCTTATCAATGTCATGAGAACATTGATTAAAAACCAAAAAATAATAATAAAATAAGAAAATCATAACTTTTAAATTCTTAATAAAATTAAATTTATTCGGTCAAATTTTCACAACGACTAAAAGCCAAAAAATATCTGTTTTTCACTTTCAAAATACTTCAGTAAAAAAAATGTTGCAGAACATGTCTATAAGAATCTTTTTTAATACTACCAAAAATATCTCCTCACATTTTAGATAAAGAACTAATCTCTTTCAGGATACATGGTTGCACATCCCAATATATAATAAATAAGAATCTGAAGTCGCAACATATAAATAACCTCTCAGGTTTACACCAAGAACTTATAATACAATAATTTCAAGATATTAATCCCTATATATAATCAAATAATCACATAGTCAATTACCAAGAGATGTCACATATACATCTCAAGCAGTGTTTTCTGTTTAGTGCATGCATCTTACAATGAAATTCACCAACCTTTCTTCAAAGTATCAGTTGCATTTTCTTTCTACCAATTGCCATTGCCATATACACTGAGAAAGCAAGTTCATTTCAGAATTATAATGTCTATAAAGATTGACAACATAGTAGAAGTATTTTGGTCATGATAAATAAACTTTTGATGTCTCTAGTTTCAGTTAGGATATGTACAAAATTCCATTGAACCCTTTTCTTTACCCAAAGAAGTGCTTGCTGTTATAACTGTAATAAGTACCACTCTTAAGTCAGCATTTGCTTCCTACACTGTTTTATGAGTTTGATGAAAAAGAAAAACCCAATATTTCAGCATGCTTAAGCTTCATCTTTGTTCAAGATCCGGTTACCACTATTAGAAAGAAGAAGGTCTCTCATTTCTTTGTAACTCCGGAGCTCTTCAAGTGCATCGGCTGCCTTTCGTGGCAAAAACAATCCAGAAGCAGTAACAATTCCTCCTTCATGTTCAGTCTTCATGGAATAAGATGAATAACAACTTGAATCTTGGCGCAAAGGAGGCGCTGTTCTAAGCATGTGCACAAGAACACCAACAGCAGCATCTTGTGATTTTTTGCCTATTGGCAGTGATGTTGAGGTGATCTCAGGAGCAATCTTCCCAAACACATTATGTCTATTTACCCAGAAAAACAACAAAAAGGGAAAATAATAATATTGTTAGATATTAAAGTAAAAGTTGGAAATGTTTACAAGAGCGGCAAGTCAAAATCGAAGCAGAAGATTAAATGAGAATAGTATGGTAAACCAGCACTTCCAAACATGTAATAAAAGCTTAAGTAGTGTTGTCAATTTCCTCATTCTATATAATTCCTTCTTCAAATTAAAACATACAAACAAAGAACCTATGAAAACAGCCATAGATGATAGAACAGCAAAATATAATTCAAAAAGTTATCATCACACATCAGCCCCGAAAGGATCAGCCAATAGTCTCAGGCTTTCAAAGAAAGGAACTCTAGGAGCATGTAGTGCCAGACAAATGATATACAATTACATGTTCACAAAGTAACCATCACTCTGTAAGTTCCAAAAGTAGAATCCATCATGCTAGATTTCAAGTGTAGCCTGTGCCAAGCAGAGGCACGTGATTGGTGACTCACCTGCCTCCAAGTTCTAATACATGAAAAAACTAAAGGAACCAAGAGATATGGACCAGCATTGAGCAATCATAAGTTAACAAATTATAGGTCCTTGTTCATGGTTTTACCTGTAGTTTGTTTGGGTCACCCTCTACCTTTACCCACTGGTATATCCTCCACATTGATCTATACTTTTTACAGGGTCTTATACTATCTTCTTATATGCCCAAACCACCTAAGACGAGTTTCCCCTAGTTGTCCATAATAGGTGCTACCCCTACTTTCCATATATTGCATTTATTCCTAATTATATCTTGCCTTCGATGTCCACTCATCCAACATAATATCCTCATATATGCAACATTGCGCTTATGCTCTTGTTTACTTTTTACCACCCGACATTTGATACCATACAACATTATGGGTCTTATGGTTGTGCTGTAAAATGTTCCTTCAAACTTTAGAGGCAGTTCTCTATCACAAATAACACCCAAAATACTCATCCATTTCGTCCACCCAGATTGTCACCCACATGGAAGCCAACAAGAAAGATATATCTCATGAAAGATGATGATTATATTTAATTAAAATCAGATGGCCCCATAGTAAAAATCAAGTGGTGTTCACCTAATTTGAAGAGCTGTATAGAGAGGACAACATTTTAGTTCTTAAGACGACGGCATGAGGTACAAACTCTATGCACGGGAGGATAACCAATTTTGGGTGCAATGGATGGGCCAATGGGAAGAAAAGGCATACCCATCCATGTAACACTATAGATAACAATCACCAACTACTATGGTCAAACTTTTTCTGCTACAAAAATTATCAGATGATAAATAGGAGGTTCGTTAAGTGGCTATAAGACAAACTTGGCTCTTGGGATGAAATAGGCCATAAAAATATGGTTTTCAAAAAATTGTGGAACATCTATGCTTAGAGTAAATTTTCTCATTTTCCTAAGATAAATAAGCTGAAAAACACCATAGCCTTACATGAAGCAAGGAGTTACAAGAGCTTTACTCAGATTACGTATGATTCTGAACATAGTTATATTAAATAAAGCAGTGGGAGTTATTAGAACAGCAATGAGAACCTTCATTATTTATTTTTACTTCTGATATTGGAATTATGACCCTTTTATCATCTTAATGTCTTCTTGGTCTCTTAATTATTTTGATACAAAGAAGTAGAACAGAGGCTAATATGAACCAGCTGTTAAATCCAATAGAAGTATACCAGGAAGTAAACTTATAAATATTTTTATTACCTTGGACCTAGTTGCTTTGGTTAGAAGGAAAAAAACATCACATGTTCAAAATAAGGATTATAGTCATATAAAAAAATGGATGATGATCAAATAAACTCCAGATTCCAGAGATTACTTATTTGTATAAAACCTTGAGACATGACTTCAAAACCTATAAAAATCTCATAAGTAACACCTAGAAAATATGAAGTTCCAGAAAAACAAATCTACAGTGTTGAATAATCTTCTGGTCTTTTTCTTTTTTCATTAGAACAACATTGAATATACATATGTTCTTTCTCCTTTTGAAGGCATGTAACTAGAACTTGGTCAATGTTCAAGAAACAAATCCAGAAAAGGCAGATTTAGATCCTGACTTTTCCTCTACCATTCCAATCATGTAATTATGTTAAAGTAATTTCTAATTTAGGGTAATAACTATGCTGACCACCCTTCAAAGTTTGGTGCATCTAGTGAAGTTCATCTCTAGATTTGGAAGAACTTCTTAGCTTGTTGCCATTATTGCTAGTGGACTCTATGAAGAGATTTATTTATTGCTTCATAGTTAGTTTTTCCTACAGACTACCAAACAAGAACTATTTCTAATTTGGACAAGTTAAGATCCAATACAATCTTCAATTATCCAGAAATGGTTTTAAAATGAATTCATTGAGGAGCTCCACCAAAAACACTAATTAACAGTAAGCATAAAATGCTCATGAGTTTAGTTGTTAATGACAAAGTATATCAAAGTACCTGGGTTGAACATCTGGAATATCAACATCATCAACATCAAAGGGACATGAAAAATCACCATCTTCCAAGTCATCCTGAAAAGATAATCTGCTTGAGCTTCTAGAAAATCCAATCCGTGGTGAGTCACTCGAAGATAACAATCCGGAGAACCGCCCTGAATCATCCTTGTTATCTCTGGCAATCTACGAAGCATATAAAAGGCTTATTAAATGGCAAAAACATATTTAATTTAAACTTCAGATATATAAGTCCAGCACCAAGTTACCTTCAGACCAGCATAATTTGTCATCCCATGATGTGCCTCTCCAATCCTTGAAGCTTCTACTTTCCTGAATGACCTGACTCCAGATGGAGACTCTTGCGGTGAAGAATCAATCTTTCTGGGGGATAAAGGGGGTAGAGAATTTTTACTAGGATCTGAAAAATTGGGAGAGAGGTTCCTAGAACTTCTGCTCATCATTGGAAGAGGTATAGTTACAGGGGCTGTTTCAGATCGCATACGAGTTTGCATTGGAATGCCACTAGATAAGTATGCAGGTGGTGATGGAGAAGGTGAGGACGAAAATGGAGGAGAAAGTTGATGCTCATCGTAGCCTGTAAACCGTTGCCAATTTTGTATTTGGTAGTTGTGAACTCGGACACCATAATTACCAGCAGTTGGAGATGGAAAATCATATGGTTTGGGGGAACCGCGATATACAGGCGGGGATCCAAGATACGGTTGATTCTGTACAAAAGGTGCTGCCTTATGGAAGCCACTTGTCCAGGTATGAGGGCGTTCGAGTGGCGCGGAAGATGGAGGTGCTACCCCTCTCAGTGGAAAGGAAGTGGGATGAAAACCCTTCTCCGAGGTAGGGAAAGACCTCAAAGGGTCAGTATTGGGACTTCCTACATAATCAGTAATTATTTTTGGTAGCAATGCTGGTGAACACTGAAGGTTGTATTCCGATAGTGTGGCACGGTAGGTCACGGATATAATAAGGCGGCCTGGAGGGGCCTCGACCGGAGGGAAATTGTATTCTTCCAAGTTGCCCCCCTCTGCCAATGAGAATGGATCACTAAAGGAAGAGACCTTGTAAATAATATCAAAATTACAAGTATAACTTGATGTACCTAGCTGCCTAAATATCCTATAAGCTGGAAGAAGCCTCATTTGAGAATAAAGAGAGCGGAACAATACTATCGACTTCTTATACGTCTTCTTATAAGAGCCAGTAATGTCACCAGTTTGAGGAGCCGTTACTCGAGGACACTCATACTGAACAACCCACCTCTCTATAACTGTCTCAACAGAAGTGCCAGTCCCTTCATGAACTAATATAATGTCAATTATCATTGGATCCATCAAATTTCTGTGCCAGAAGTTCAAATTATCTAGAGCAGAAGGTCTATCACCTAATGCCAAGTTAAACCATTTGTCACTCCTCCTCGCACGAGACCCGGTTGACAATTCACCACTTCTATCAGACGGACGTAACGAAGGAACCCTTGAGTCCAAAATGATGTGTAAGCTCTTCAAAAGAAATTGATAAACAATTTGTTCCAATTTGCCAGATTCATGCTGCATATTATTACTCTGCAGATCCATCCAGACCCAGGAAGAACAAAATAATAACTTCGAGCTTAGAATATATGTTTACCACAAAAAGATCCTAACCCAGAAAAATTCACTTTTTGTAAAACTCATGCAAGACTATCAAATTAGGAAACTCTAAAAACACATGAGATGAACAAATCTCATAGCCTCACAGCATCACCTCAGTGATCATCAGTCAATGTAAAACCTCAGCAGCATCAAGAAAACCCACAATCATGGATCACTCTGATAATTCAAAAATAAAAATAACCATCCATAAGTACATTTATAGAGCAACATGCAACACCATCAAATTTCAAGTACAATGAAGATTTTACAAATGCCCGTGAAAAGAAAAACCAAGTGGGAACACAGATCAGGACAACTATTAAGTAATCAGAAACAAAGTTACAATTTTTTTAATCTTCAAAAGAAGAAAAAATCATTATCATGGGGATCTAAGATTAAAAAACGAAACTTTTATCAAATGGGTAGTGACAGTGAATCTCTAGAGAGAGAAGGGGAAGTACTACTCACATGGTAGAAAAAAGGAAGAAGGAGATAATGGGTATGGTAGCGTTGAAAGAGAGAAGCCATGGCCTAACATATTGTCCAATGCAACAAAAAAGTTGCGTAGAAACACACTTTGCCGTAGCGTTATCTCTCCTCAACTCAAAACGAGTTTTTTTTTATAAAACTTAAAACTTTTTTTTTTTTTTTTTTTATGATAAATAATTTAATGTTTTTTTATACGTATGATTCAATGCTTATTTTAGGAGGAAAAAAATTTATACTAATAATGTAAAAGAGTTTGTTACGCTATATTTCACCATTCATTTTCAATATTATTGATTTCATGAAATGATAATTATATAATAGTTTAAAAGAGAAATAAATATTTGAGTAGTATATACTTTTATTGTATCGTTCATGTTTAAAATTATTTACTCTTCTAACAAAATTAATACAAATAAAATGTGAACTGAATAAATAAAATTGATACTTATAGTGCCTAGGATAAATATTACAATTTAATAAATACATGTGTTGATGATTAAATTTGTTGAGAAATTGCAAGCCAGAGTGAAATTCAATCTGCACCAACCCTGCCAATTTTAATGTCGGGCATCAATGCTCTCTCTCTGATTGGTGTTTCTCTCTGATTGATTCTAATTGGTGAAGTGATCGTGTACCCTTGTAGATTACAAGAAAAATGATTTTTAATTAAACATGACATGATGACATGTAATTAGTTTTTTTGTCAAGCTATTGTTGGTGAAAATATTGAAATTGTGAAGCGTGATCTATTTGAACCAGTAGCGTGCACTGCAAGGTTTTGATTAGATGTTAGGCCTAGTGCGCTCTGGGGTAGATCCAACTGCGAAGGGGTTGTTGCCTTTCTTGTACATATGTCACTCTTAGGTATAAATATCTCATGTACAAGGTTTTGATTGTTTGATTACACACAAAAACATTACCTGGTAGTAAATTTCTCATCCCTAAATTTTGTACTAAGTGCATGTGCTTTTTTTTAGCTAGACTAACCGGAGAAGGATCTGTTGTCCCAAACTCTGTCCCAGATCAATCATATTATGTCACGTCAGTTAAAAAAATTAAATAATCATAACTTTATCAGTTTTATTTCATTGTGATTAGGCAAGGACGTGGTTCAGGACATGGTTTGGAACAACAGATCCCCATCCAAACTAACCAACATTTTGTAGTTAAAAAATTAATTCCTTTCGGAATATATAATTATTCATCTTAATAAATATCATTATTAAAAATCAAATATTAGTATTTGTTCTTTTATAGCAATTAAATATTTAATAAAGTTTTACACTACTCTACATTTTTTTTTTTTTTGTAGATTATTTAGTGAACAATGTGGGAGAAACATTAAATCTCATCTCTCTAAATATAATTGAAAATGCGTCAAATAGGATATTAATTAAGAAGGGATATGGAGAAAGTTTAGCTCAAATATTTTCTTAGCTAATCTATGACAAACCCCTCACAAAATAAAAAAAAAATACAATTGTAAATGTGTAAGCAAGGAGTAGAAATTCATGCAATTATAAGTTTGTGAGAGAATAAGTTGCTCAAAATCTCATTACTAAATTGAAAGTTATGTTGTGAGATTGGAAATCTCTCAAAATCCCTAGCCAATAGGGAATAATAAATAAATAAAAAGATTATTGGGGATTTTAGCACAACATATTATTTGTTGTTAGAGGAAATTTTGAATTATGATTAACATAAATCTGTTTATAATTAAAAAATGGTTTTATTTTAATTTGCACCTAATATGATATAATATAGTTGTGTTGTGTCTTAATGTTTAAAATTTTGATGTAGTATTGTGATTCGATGTCAAATTACAACCTCAATATTAAAGCAATATGAGGTAATGTGGTTCAAAATTTTACCAAACCCCATCGTCATAGTAAACCACCACTAGAGCGTTGCCATCCTTCTTCCATGGCCATTGTGGCAGTGGTGTGTCCAACAACTCATAAAGCTAAGTATTTTACAGCAATGGAAGCACAAAGGAGGGTTGTATTGGTAACTACATGATCTTCTGTTCACCACTTCACAATTTTCTTAGAACTGAGATCACTTGAATTGCTTCATATCACGTTTAATAAAAAAATATCATATAGTTAAAAAGAAAAATCCTAAAAATTAATATTTTTATATTAGTGAGTGAAATTTAATTAGTAAAAAACATAGAGACACGTTTTTGTAGGATATGCATGATATATCTTAATCATTTCTTATACCTATTGTTCCAACTCTAGTTGAGCTAACCAAATAATTTTTGTTCCAGATGTTTCCTAATTTTACCATGTCAAGTTGGAAGTTTTGTTCATAAGTATTGGTAGTGGTACACACTCGTGAAAAGGTCAAAACTTCATGGAAGTAGATCTTCTCATAGTCATATGGTTTTTGTTTGCTGGTTTTCAATCATAGGATATGTGCTTCAAAGCTGAAGGCAACTAATTGTGCTTCAAAGCTGAAGGCAACTAATTGTGCTTCAAAGTTCAAAGAGAGTTCGATGTATGTTAAAATATTAGTACAATTTTGCTCATATCATATATTAGTAAAACTTTTGTTCAGTTTAATATCTATCTATTAGTAGTGTAAAAATTTATATATTATTAGTATATCATTTATTATTTATTGTATTATTTTTTTGAAGAGACAATGACGATTAAATATAAATGATAAATGATATAATAATAATATATAAAACTAATTCATTAACTAGCAGGACGTAAATTTTTTTCTCATTTTTATTATCGCACATTTGATCCGACCTCTTTTTTATCCACATTATTTTGACTCTGACACAAGCATACATACGTGAAATATGTTAGGACCCTTGTAGTGAAGGAAGACCCAATGAAGCAAAACATGGGCCGGGAGTAAACCAAGTCACCTAAGGAGCCCTGGTTTCTTCTATAATGTTTTGTAAGTTTTTTTGTATTTCCAAGAGTATCTTCACTTTTTAGTAATGAATTAATCTTTTTTAAAGTATGTAATTGTCTCTCCTAATAATTATCACTTTTACGTAAGAAGACCTGGTTTGTTCTATAATATTTTGTAAGTTTTCTGTCTATGGATATGATTTTTTTATGTACTGCATGTTTTATCCCTTTACCTTATCTATATTTATTTCTACTTAGAAAAGTAATTAATTGTACTTATTTTTAATAAGGATTATAATGTGACTTATGGAGCATAAAACTTTTTGAGATCCTTTTCTATTAATATTGTTTGAAGTTTAAACTTTAAAATAACCAATCTTCATAAAAAAAATTAAAAGTATAGTTCATTATTAAATGTTAGTTGTTAAATCCCAGAATTTGTTCATGTACTATTACTCCAACGACAATTGTACCTAAAAAAAATTCCAAGTTCATATGTATACTCTTGATAGTATCCCATATGGATTGTTACTAGTACGATAAGAACCAAATAATATACACTTTTATAAAATAACTGGCATTTTTTCTCTCCAAGGTAATGGTGTCCTTTTGAAAATATCTAAATAACCACCTAATATTTATATATTGATAATATAAAGATTTATACACAATCAATGTATTATCTATATTCATTAATAAATGGTGTTAACGAATGGTAATGATGCACTGATTGTATTAAAACGGTTATGTGTATACATATTTTTCTCTACACTAAGCCATTATGCATCTTATTAGTAAGTTTTCGTTCTCTCTCCCTCTATCTCTCTCTATATATATTTGTGGGGTCAATCATGCTCTCCATATACATCCCTCATACCTTCTTACAATGATTTTATTTAATCCCCTTCAAGTGGTTTGCAAAATAATTTTTTCACAAGGTTACATGAAGTTCACTATAGTGTCCTTTTTAACTATATGAATAACTTACATTTTTTATGTGTATCAATATAATTATGTGTTCTGACTTTTCACGTCATGTATATTTAAAGAACTAAAACTATCTATCAACTTTATCGAGTCTTATCAGTAGATACAGTAGATACATACAAATTTTATTCGATTATTGACATGCCAATCCTACAAACAAATCTCAAACGTGAAATAAAAAAAATAAAAATTTGAGGCTATGGTTTGATGAAAGACCACCGCTAAATTCAATAAGAATCTATAAGTTACAAATTATGTAGCAGCTAAAGATCCCTCGAACCAAATCTAGATAATTAAGTGTCATGACAAACAAATTGGATTATCTACAAATAAGACTAGCGTGAGTGTGAGACAGACTCACCCGTCCTGATGAGTCAATTTTTGAACTTGAATCTGTTCCTAATTAGGATGAGATGCGTGAGAGACGGATCCAAAATAAGACGGGTCAAGATATGGACGGGTCCGGGTTGAAAAATGACAAAATGACAAATATAGATTTTTTTTCTCAAATCTTTAAGCATGTACAAACAAAATTATCACAATCTATATATAAATTCAACTAAAATCTGCATCCCTCGGTATATAAACTACAAACCGCAAATTGCATCATTCAAATTAAAAACTATCATAATCATGTGACTGAAAATTATAGATGACATTGAAAATTTTAGAACAATTTAAACCGTCAAGTGTTAACCTAAGCTGAAGTGTTCTTATAAATGATAAAAAGCAAAATGACAATAACAATTCAATACTCAAAAATTAATACAAAAATGAATACAATAACTGTCATCTAAAAAAAGCTAGCTATTAACTGAAAAATGAAACTTAAATTGGAATTCATACAAAATACACAAAACTAAAAATTAAGTGGTTTTTATCAATCAATATTCATGGTTGCATGTTAAGGAAAAGGGTAAGGAATAAGGATCATATCTTAAATGGTGTGAATATGTTGTGTGAACTTGTAGGTATTTGAGTTGTGTGGCCTAAACATAATGGGTATTGATAGATATTTATTCAACTATTCTTGATATATAACTATAAGGGATGAGTCGAGTGACCCGAACATAGACCCGAACCCGTCCATTTTTTACGACGGGTATGTCCCTTTTTGTTAGATCTGTCCTTTTTTATTTATTTGGATGAGTCAGACTCGTTCCCTAGTCATCGGGTTAAGACAGATCTACAGGTCAAATCGGGTCTTGCTCACCCATAAATAAGACATTAGTCTAAATTGCTTGATCTTCAAAAGAGTAAAAAAATCAAAATTTTAATTCATGTGAAACGTAAGAAAGAATAACTATACACTCAAATTAATTAATTCGTTATGGTAAAGGGATAAATTGGTAATAAAATAAATAAATTCATGTGAGTTATTAAGTAGGAGGGAAGGTCTTTGAGTAACAACAAAATATCGTTTTCCACTGCCATCCATTTCATTTTAAATATCATCCAGACAATAAACTACATTAGCTTTCAATTTCAATTGCCGGTTTCCTAGTTAATTAACCATCATTGACTGAAATTTTCAATCAATGACATTTGATTCTATGTCCATTTATTTAACCATAACTTATTTATTTGATGGTGGCTTCTCCAATGTTTATTGTTTTTTACATTTAGAGGTCGTTCATACATTGTTATCTTCCATCATCCTCAACCACCCATTGTCCTAAATATTTATTTTATCCGGTTTTTAAATACTCGTGTTAGTTGTGTATACCCCAAAGCCATCATTAGGCAACACGTATCCTCATTAAAGATTAAAGAATATTAATTTAAAAATATCTTAGATGACTGTTAATATAGTAATGCTAAGGTCATTATGTCATGGAAGAGATATTTTGAATTCTTTATTCATCATTGCATCCACAGTCATTAAGCATTATCAAATTTAATAATATGCCCACTTGCCATTATTTGTATTTCTTATACAACAGCAACCTCACATGCATCGAAAGACCTAACTTGATTCAAACGAATATCTTCCATACCATTCCTTTATATAATTTTATGTATCATTATGAGAAACTAACAAACCTCGTGTGTTTAATGTTAAACATAGTTAATTTTAAGCTTGGATAAAAGGTGAAAGTTGTACCATACAGATTATAATCAATATAAAATTTTATCAAAACTGTATTATATGAATATATGATAATGAAAAACTAACACCTTGTTTACAATTGACATATCACATTTTAACCTAAAACTAACTCAGTTAGTTCTCATTCTAATCTATGATCCCTTCAGCCACAACATTCTATGATATATGAGTTACTGCTGGATTTGTTTTAGAGGGGGTGGCGTAGAAGAATTTCGCTCTCTTAATTCTACTATGCACGACGTGATACAATTTTTACACGTGCTTATGTGCATGTTGAAAATTAATGAACTACTGTAGTTTTCTGATAAGATTTTAATGAATTATTTATTGTTTATAGTCTTTCATTCTAGGGTCCCTATGATATATTGATTGTTTTCCTTGGGTGTAGTTGAAGATGGATTTACGGCTTCTAGGAGAAGCCCTCACGTAACTCTTCACTTCAATCATTTATTTATATTATCTCCTAATCATAAATTCCGTTTAACTATGCTATGACTGGTAAACACCGGATCTTTATATGCTTTAAAATGTAGCAACACGGTTTTCCTAATTTACCAAAATGCGCATGCTGGAAACTAGTTTATATATTAATCGACTTTTTATATACACCTGCAAAAGTTCCCTGCTAGAAGTGTGATGATTTTCATTGTTTAGCACATAATAAATCGTTTTTTATACACATGACATATGACTGGGTGGAGATTCTTAAATCTTAGTATAATTATGTTAAGCACAGGAGCAAGTAAATTAAAAACGAAAACAAGTGTCCATGATATATATATCATGTTTGATTTATTTTTCATTTTTATTGGATAAAATCATTTTCCGGAATCAAAATAAAAATAATTTTAAATTAAAAATAAAATTGATACCAAATTTCCTCATCAAAAATGTATTGTACTTAGAATTCATTAAATGTATATTTTGAGACTCTATAACTATTTTTTATTAGGTTTATTTAACATGTTTAATCCTTTAAAGTTTTAGTAGGTTGAAAATGACTTTAAATTCCAAATAATAATTTAGAATAATTAAAAATGTTGTTATTTTGTTCAACAAATCTCAGTTTGATTTTGAAATACTATTATTTATATAATACTATCAAAAAATTATTAACCCCATTCTACTTATAAAAAATGTTATTCTTCACTACTTTGATATAAAATTATAGAGGTGTAGATTCAAATAATTTTAGGTACACTTTGCTTTTTTATTTGGAAATTTAATTTTTTGGAATGAGAATAGAAATAATTTCAAATAAAACTTAAATTTGGTGCCAAATTTCCTCATTGAAAATGTTATTATACTTAGCAATCATCAAAAGTATATTTTGAGACTCTAAAAGAATTTTTTAAGTTTATTTAGCATGTTTTACATTGTCAAAGTTCAATCATTTGAAATTGACTTTAAGTTCAAAAAAATAGGTATTTTTCAAAAATATTCTCAATTTGATTTCAAATATAACTATCTATATAATGAAACTGCAAAGCGTCAAGGATTGCATTAGCAATGTTTTGCCTATGTTTTGTTTTGATGAAGACAATGAGTTAATTAAAGCTTGAAGATGGCTCAATAATCAACATGCCTAAGGCTCAAGTGGTGACTTATTAGACTTAGGTTATAATTCTTTATTATCTTTTTAGAAGTCTAAGATGTTTGCCATAGATATTGAGTCTAGGTGAGATAAACCTATGTGAGTCTCACAAGACTTAATAAAGTAATTAATCTACTAAAATGAGACATCATCTAGAAATATAGGCTAATTAGGTTCATGCATTTGAATACATTGATTTTGTGCATTAAAGGTATTATATTTTGGAAATCATGTATCGCATGAACATATATCATATATATAGTTTACCATGCATTAACAAACTAATTTTACACTGTTTAATTGATTATGAATAGTGTTAATCGATTAATAGAATTGCACAAAATTGCAGTTTCAACAGAAAACTGAAAACATGTATTTTTAACAACCCGTTAATCGATTAAATGGGTACTTAATGGATTAACTGAGACTTTAAACAGTTTTCTATTTAAATTGAAATCTCAGCATATGTGGCACAAGAATCCATACATTTTTATATCATTCTCTCTGCATATTTTTGAGTCACTCAATGTTATATCTAGGAGAAAATATTGCATGTTGAATTAGGAGAAAAATTAGATCATGCTAAGGCTTTAGTTTCCATATTCATATTGCATGTTCTCTAAAAACTTTCTTGCATTATTCTTGTGTTTCTTGAAAAGAAAAAGAGATAGTTTTTTTATGATTGTATATTTTCAGAAACTCATGCATGAACATTCATATTAGACTAGGACGTCTTGTGAGTTCTTGCTTAGGTTTTAGGTTTTGATCTTTATTATAATATTCGAGTATTAAGTATTCATTCATAACTCAAAGCATTGTTAATTCAAGGATTGGGAAAATCCTAGCTGCGGTTAGGTAAGGTGTTCTTCACACAAAGACTTAGAGGTCTTGGGATAAAGAGCGATACCTTGGCTGGGGCCGAATCGCGGTAAGAAAGGTTTTCTTGGAGGCGGTTTTGGGAAAGGTCAAATCAAGGGTGACGAAGTTCTTTGGGTTCCAAGAAATGAGTGTTCGAGTCTTGTAATTGGAAGCGTTTATGTAACGTACATTGTGTTCTATAGTGAAGAAGGAAAATCTCCCAGATCAGATGGGATGACTGAATGTAGTTTTGCGGTGGACAGCAAAACAAACCAAGATAAAATCTCTCAGCAATATTTTCTATCATTTTCTCTTTTATATTTCAAGATGTTTTAATGCAAGTTTGGAGCTGATATTTTGCATGTTTATACCTTGCTATGTTCTTGTTAATCTTGCATAAAAATATATGTTGTATATCTATTTGTGTGTTGGTTAATAACTGTACAAGTTGTTGATCTGATCATTCTATTTCTGGTGTGATTTAATCGATTAAGCTCACTGATTAATCGATTAACTGGTATTTTTCAGCAAGTGTATAAGAACCAGAAAAGTGGAACTTGAGCTCTGCCATACTTATTTAACCCCCCTCTTTCTAGGTGTATTCTACCACTGATACCTAACATATAAAACCTTCAAATACTAATGATTATTAATATCCTAAAAATATGAACTCTCATGTCTCTTACTTTATTTAATATTATGAATAACATATTATTATTGTTCGTCACTTTAATATAAAATTATAGAGTTTGAGATTCAAATAATATTTGGGTTAATTTCATTTTTCATTTGGAAATTCATTTTTTGAATTAATATAGTAATAATTTTAAATAATATTATACTTAAGAAGCATCAAAAGTATATTTTTGTATACCAAAATAATTTTCATGTTTATTTGGCATGTTTAATCTTTTCAAAATTCTAAAAAGCTGCTTGAGATATAATTAAAAAATTCGTATTAAAAAATTGGTCATTTTTGTATAACTATTATTTATACAATACCATAAGTAACTATCAACTATACTATATTATCACCTATCATCATTACCATTACTAATAATATATTATTATATTTCACCACTTTGAAAAATATTATAGAGATGAAGATTCAAATTATCTTTGTTTTATTTTTGTTCTTCATTTGAAAAATTAATTTTGGGGAATAAAGTAGTAGTAAGTTGAAATAAAAATATAAAATGTATATCATTTTTCCTCATCTAAAATAGTATTATACTTAGATAGTATAAAAATTAATTTTGAGACTGCAAAATCAATTCCTTTTCAGTTTTATTTAGCATGATTCACATGTTTTAAATTCCATCTGTTTAAACTTGTTTTATGTTTAAAAAATAGTTTGAGAATAAAATAAAATAATTCTCCATTTAAAAAACTTAAATTTATTTTCAAATGCTACTATTTATATAATATCCTAAAAATATATATCACCTACTTTATTTACTATTATTAATAATATATTACTATTCATCATCATTTCGATTTAAAGTTACTGCGATGGTATCAATTTTTCTCATTAGAAATTTTATTATACTTGGGAAGAGTAAAAAGTATATTTTGAGATTCCAAACGCAATTTTTTTCAACATTTTTTAGCATGTTTAGCAATTTTATATTTCATCACTTGGAATTAATTATAAGTTAAAACAAAATTCGAGGTTTCATTTTTAAAATATGTCTCAATTTTATTTTCAAATAATAATATTTAAATAATATTCACAAACATATCAAATATATTCTACTATGTCTACTTTATTTACTATTACTAATAAAATATTAATTTTTATCATGCTTCGATTTAAAATTACAGTGATATAGACTCAAATGATCTTTGCTTTAATTTCCTTTTTCATTAGAAAAATTAATTTTCAAGAATGAAAATAGTAATAATTTTAAATAAAAATAAAAATAATATTAATTTTCCTCATTGAAAATTGTAGTAACATAGAATGTGTCAAAATTACAATTTCAGAAAGTATATTTCACATTTTCAACCCATTCGTAGAAAATAATTTTAAATTTCAAACAAAAGTTTGAGAAATAATTAAAAAAAGTGCTCATCGTTTATTTAAAATATATCAATATGATTTTTAAATACTAATATCCTCAAAATATATTGACTCTACTCTATTATTACATATTTATTAACTATTATTAATTATTAATAATATAATATTATTCTTCATCGAAGTTATAGTGATGGAGATGATTGCCAACTTACTTAAATAATCTTTTGTTTACTTTCCTTTACATGTTAAAATTTAATAAACGGAAACCAAAATAGTAGTAATTTTAAATAAACACATTGATATCAATTTTCTTCATTAAAATTTATTATACTTAGAAAACCTTAAAAGTATATTTTAAGACTATATAATTTTTATTTTTCAAGTTTATTTAACATGTTTAACAATTTCAAAATTCTTTCGATTGAAAAAGACTTTAAATTTCAAACAACCGTTTGAGAAATAAATGAAACTTATTCATTTTTTATTTTAAATATATCAATCCATTTTCAAATATTACTATTTATAAATATTACCCTTAAAATAAATATCAAATCTACTCTACTATGATCATCTACTTGATTTATTATTCTTATTGTTTTTCATCATTTCGATTTATCAGATAGAGATTAAATTATATTTTGTTTATTTTCTTTATTCATTTGAAATTTAATTCCCCTCTGAAAAAATAAATTAATCTTAAATGAAAATAAAATGGGTACAAATTTTCTAATTTTTTTTTATATTTAGGAAGCGTGAAAAGTATACTTTGGAACTTTATAACTATTTACTTCTTATTAATTTATCATATTTGTCATTTTCAAAATTTCAATGGGTTGCAAATGAATTTAAATTCCAAACAATAGTTTTATAAATAATTACAAATATATTATTTTTGTTTAACAAAACTTAATTTGATTCTTAAATACTTTTATTTATATAATACCCTAAAAAGTAATAACTTGGCATTATTATAACCTAATTTGCTTATAATTATTAATAATATATTATTATTTTTTCTCGTTTCGATATAGAATTATAGTATTGAAGATTCAAATCATTTTTGCTTTATTTTTTATTTTCATAGGAAAATTTAGTTTTCAGGAATCAAAATAATAATTTTAAATAAAAATAAATTTTTTGAGTCACCAAAAGCATCTTTGTTTTCAAGTTTATTTCAAATGTATGGCATTTTAAAATTTTCATATGTGAAAATTATTTGTAAGTTCCAAAAAATAGTTTAATATATAAAGTTAACTATTATAAATTTTTATCAATAGTCTCAAAATACTATCAATAATAGTCTACAATCACCTAGTATATTTATTATTATGAATAACGTATTATTATTAATCGTAATTTTGATATAATATTATAGATATGTAGATTCAAATCATTTTTGATTTATTTTCCTTTTCCATATTTACTATTATGAATAAAGTATTTTTTTTCAAGTTTATTGCATGTTTCACATTTTCAAAATTCCATAGGGTGAAAATAAATTTATGTTCAAAATAATATTATCATAATAATTAAAAATGTTATAACTTGTCTAACAAATCTCAAATTAATTTTCAAATTCTACTATATTATTTCATAATAACATAAAAAACTATGAACTCTACTCTACTATACAAACTTTATTTATTATACTAATAACATAATATTATTCTTCACAATATTAATATAAAATTATAAATGTGGTGATTTTAATCATCTTTGGTTAATTTCCCTTTTTCTATGGGAAACTTAAATTTTTTGGATGAATTTATTTTCCAAAAATAAAATTAGTAGCAAAATTCCTCTTCATAAATAGTTATTGAGCATGTTGAATATTTTCAAATTTCCTCTGTATCGTGTTCCAAACATTATTTCGGGAAAGACTTAAATATTTTTCATTTTTATTTCAAATCCCAATTCGAATTGAAAATACTATTATTTAAATAATATTATTTATTTAGCATGTTTGACATTTTCAAAATTTCAACGGTTGAAATTGACATTATATTCCAAAAAATAGTTGGAGAAATAATTTCAAATTCCATTTAAATTTTTTTTATTATACTACAATTTACATGATATCAAAACTTTCAACTCGGACTCTATCATAACCTACTTTATTTACCATTACTAATAGTATATTATTATTTCACTTCAATATAAAGGTATAGAGTCAAATCATATTTTGTTTACTTTCTTTTTTAATTGAGAAATTTATATGTGGGTACTCATGCGGTATTTACGATTCCCAATTATAATTATATTTTATAATATTCAATATATAAAAATAATTATTACTAAGTAATATAACATGTATATAATACTTTTATGATTATAGTCCAATCATTAAAATTTATTATGAAATAAAATAAAATAGAGAAAATATAATGTTAAAATAATAATAAGAAAATATAAAATATTTAATTAAAATATATATGTGAGTACTAGCAGGACAAATTTCATAATACACGTTCTCACCCACGACCTATTTTTATGGATACCTATTATAGGTTTTTTAACCGGATCCAGGATCGAATATTGTTGTCATCCCTAATATCAAATATACTGTACAATCACATACTTCATTTACTATTACTAATAACATAGTATTATTATCATCATTTCAATTTTAAGTTATAATGATAAAGATTCAAATTATCTTTTGATTTATTTTCCAACTTCAATGGTATATTTAATCTTTAGAAATCAAAAGAGTAAATATATAAATAAGAATAAAAATAATATCAAATTTCATAATTTAAAAATGTATTATACTTAGTAAGTGCCAAAATTATACTTTGGGACTCCATAATTATTTTGTTCAAGTTTATTTAGCATGACTTTAAATTTTAAATAATAGTTCGAGAAATAATTAAAAATCATTCATTTTTTATTTTAAGGATCTCATTTTTCTTAGATACAATTGATTATATAATATCCTAAAAAATGTCAGCTCCACACGTTTATCTCTTACTTTATTTACTATTTGGAATATCATAATATTATTCCTTATTACTTTAACATAAAACTATAGAGATGAACTTTCAAATAATATTTGGGTTATTTTTTATTTTATATTTAGAATTTCTTTTTAGAATTAAAATAGTAAAAATGAAGAATTTGAGAAATGGTATTGAAGTAGAAATGAGATTCCAAAATAATTGATTTCATGTTTAGCTAGTATATTTGACATTTTCAAAATTCTATCGGTTCATATTGACTTCAAGTCTCAAAAAAATAGTTTGAGAAAATATAAATAAAAAAATCATCATTTTTTGAACAAATCTTAATTTGAATTTGAAATACTACTACTTATATAATATCTTAAAAACTATAAGTTATATTCTATTATCACTTACTTTGTTTAATATTATGAGTAACGCGTTATTTTTCTTCACCACTACAATTTAAAAGTATTGAGATGAATATTCGAATCATATTTTATTTATTCTCCCTTTTCATTTTGAAAATTATTTTATGCAAAATAAATTATAGATATAAATATTCGAATCATCTTTCATTTATAAATTGTTTGAGTCACCCCTCATAGTCTTGTAGCATGCACGTAGGTGACTTATCATAGATTGTTCTCGGATGTTTATTTGATGGCTTCAACTGCAATGTGATGTTTTCTGAGCGTGGAAATGGATTCTTACACAAATATCTCTTTAATTGGTTGTTTGTTTTCCACTCTTCTCATCATTGGTTGTGAGTGAGCTACTGTAGAAGAATTAGGGCATCTCTTTTAAACTTGTTTCTCAAGAAAGCCAACCAAAGTGCTAAAGGAAAAGAATCATGTTCAAGACAAGTTCTTAGTTTTGCATTTACATTTAAGAATAAAGTGTTATATCATTATATTTAAAGGATAAAATGTTCTATCATTCTACTTTTTATATTATTTTCTAACTACTTGTCTCTCAAATAATAATCCAATGCTAAACTACTAATTTTAATTTTTGGGAAATGTCGCGGCATTTAGAAAGTTTTTAAAGTACATGTTCTAATCATGCACATTTCCTTCCTTTTCTTTTGGTCCATGGGATGCTTAAGAGTATAGTTTGCAAATTAGACTATTTAGTGTTAGTGTAGTGGTGTAAAGCTCCACTAGATTCCCAAGATATCTACAAGGTTAAGGGTTTGATTCCTGGGAATGACACTTGTTAAGAAGGGCAATCATATACCCAAAACTATTTAGTTGGGTTAAAAAAATGAAATTGACTTAAAGGACTTCACATGCTGAGGTAGTTTAAAGTTTTAGAATAAGTGAGTGAAGTGTAATTGTTGAAATATATTTTTATATCTTGGTTAATATTGTATTAGATTAGTAATTAGTTTAAAATTATTTATTTTTTAGTTGATTAATTAGTTCTAGTTGTTAGGTTAGTTTTTTTCCCTATTATATAAGATGTTATTCATTGTAACTTTGTGATCATTCTATTCATTGAATTCATAAAATGAAATTTACAATTTTTTTTTTGCTCTTTAATTTTTAATATGATATCTGAATGATGTAATTATGTCTTACATGATGTAGAGGAAGAGAGATATTCAAAAAGTTCAAGGAAAGAAGTGTTGAAAGAAGAAAGTACAATTGTTCAAAGGGATACTTATACTTTTGAGTTCAACCAGATTTTGAGCCAACATCATTAAAGAATCTTATTCATATTTTTGCTATATGATTTCTAATATGGTATTAGAGCATTGTTATTCTTGAATAAATATTGTTCATATTTCAACATATTCTAGATCTTTTTTATTATTTGGCCAACAAACCGAGATAATATTCTTGAGCAATGTTATTCTTGAACAAATATTGTTCATACTGTGGTACCCAGACTTGAGGGGTGATTGTTGGGTTTATTCAAGCGAGAATTCTCATATTGGATATACGATAAGGATAAAAGAGTTTATAAGTAGAAAATGTCCATAAAACTAATGCCTTAAGGTTTTGGTTCAAGATGTGGTGTCTCACTTGTATCTCCACTTCTCTCATTCCCCATAAAAATGGAACTCATCGGTGGTTAGAAGCTCCCCGATCGCAGTCTGGTCTAACAAGTAGTATTAGAGACAATGGTTCGCTTGGGACATGTGGACTTAAGGTGAAGCGGACCGGAAAGTGTGTGGTACCCACACTTGCGGGGGAAATATTGGGTTTATCATGTGTAAAGTCTCATATTGGATATGTGTGGATGAATTGAAGAGTTTATAAGTAGAAAATGCCCATAAAACTAATGTCTTAAGGTTTTGGTTCAAGACGTGTTGTCTCACTTGTGGTTCTTCACTCTTTCCATACTCTGGTAACAATGGAACTCCCCGGTGGTTGTAGGCGTCACAGTCTAGTCCAACACACATATTCTAGATTTCTCTTATTTTTTGGCCAATAAACCAAAATGGGCTTCTTGAGCAGTAATACTATTTGATTCCATTTAATCTTCTTTCTTTTGTTTTGGATGTTGATGAATAACATCATCAATTTCAATTTCACTAAAAAAAATTCTAAGAATTCTTTTATTTCTTCTTCTTTTCATTGAATATCTCATAATGATTCTTTTACTATTCTTTCTCCTCCTAAGTTCTAAGTTCATCCACTCTTTCTTTTTTTCATTTCTTGAAACTTTCTTGTCCCGCAAGAAAACACAAGGTATACTAAGTGGCACCAAGGGTCTCCTGAAATGAATGTGGGTAATGTTAGGGCTATTTAATTTTGTACATTCTATCATGTGGGAATCTACTATTTAAGGATAAAACTAATACTTTATGAGCACTTAAGTTCGAGAAAAAATCGCGACCTAGCATTTCAATACAGACGCTAAGGTGAAGTATGAAGAAGCAAGTTAAGTGGCAAAACTTCTAAAC
Organism: Lupinus angustifolius; assembly: GCF_001865875.1. Taxonomy (NCBI): domain Eukaryota; kingdom Viridiplantae; phylum Streptophyta; class Magnoliopsida; order Fabales; family Fabaceae; genus Lupinus; species Lupinus angustifolius. The sequence continues at coordinate 20,783,902 of NC_032010.1, forward strand.
AAAGGCTTTGGAGTTTTTTACATTCAATCATATTTTGTCCAAAGTGAGAATTGTTAACATCTACTCTCCACCTTGAGGGAATGTTAAAATATATTTTGGTATTTTGAGTTAATATTGCATTGGACTAGTAATTAGTTTAAATTCACTTACTTTTTAGTTGATTAGTTAGTTTTGATTGTTAGGTTAGTTAGTTTTGATTGTTAGGTTAATTAGTTTTCTTCCCTTTTATATAAGACATTCATTCTAACTTTGTAATCAATTAATACTATTCAATTCATTCACTTAATGAAATATACAATTAGTTTCTTGCTTCTTAATTTCTAATAATGATTAAATTGGAATCAAATATCTTATTTAATAATTAGTTTCCCTGTTATTATTTTTAGGGAAATTTTAGTACTAGCATTTTGACAACCCACATTTTTATTTAATAATTTAATATTATAAATTAATGTTTTCATAAATAAAAGTTACCTAGAATAAAAATTCTAGACAATAAAATATATATAATTTATTATGAGTGATAATGACTTATTTAACTTTAATAAGATATGAATTAATTAAAAAGATTGAACTTCACTAAAGTACATCAAATTAAGAAAAAAAATCTATTTCACCGGTCTTCTTAGACACGTGTTATCTTCTCAGACAAAGTTTTCCTGTTGAAAAACACTCACATTAACTATAATACATGGTCACACATCATATCATAGTTTGCTTACACTCACATCACTATATATGATTTCACTTCTTTCTCTTCATTTTATTTATCTGCCCCTTTGTTCCTTAACATTTTATCCACATTCATTTCTTTCTCTTTATTTCTCTTTATTTATTTCTCTTCATTTTTGTGTATCTATCCCTAATATATTGATTCATTCTAGAGCATGTGTAGAATAATTTTTAAGTCTCTCCTACCATTACTTTTTCTTATTTGTTTAGGTTGATATTTAACAAATTTCTAATTTGTTTTGATGGATTTGTCATTAATGTGTTGGTTCATTGTGGAACATGTGTAGATTAATGTTCTAAATCTTTCCTATCATTATTATTTTTTCATTGTTTATGTTGTTGTATAACAAACCCATTTTCCTGATTTTTTTACTACTTTTTTATGTTTATTCTTTAATTTTTTCCATTATTTATAAACATATCTTTATACGAAATAAACTAATTAGATTTTGTTTATAATAATTTGGCTTTGAACAACCAATATGATACAATCATTTATCTCCACGTGATATAGGAAGCTTTTCAGGTTTTTTTTTTTTAATTTTATTGTTCAAAAACATTGATATCGCCCCATATGAATGCGGGAGCACATCTGCTGTCCCACAAAGTATGTCACTTCATGTGTCACTGCTTGTAATTGATTGAAAAAATATATTTAAATTAAAACTTTAATAATTAATTATTTTCCTGACCAATCATAAACAGTGACACATTGAGTGATACATTTTTATGGGACAATAGATGTCCACCCATATGAATGCACGGGTAACCTCTATTGTCAAAGCAGTTAGAGACACATGTTAGCACCTCATGCAATGTTTTCACTCTAAAAGTTCTATACTCTTAGTGTGTAGCCTCCCACATAAGATGAAAAACTTTCTTTATCATCTGTTTCAATTGAACATAATAACTCATTATTAAATAATAAAGTACCAAGATAGAAGATTCCTGAAATCACTCTTCATGGTCCATGTTTTCTTTATAACTCCACCATTATAGACATGATTATGTCATTTGTGGGTAACGTGTCTGATCAAATATTCATGTGGAAGTTGATGTTAGGTTTTGTTAATTTTGTGGATGTATAGAGAATTGTTTATAATTATTTGAGTAACTATTATTCTTTGTGTTTATGATAGAGTTAGATTTTTTTTTTCTGCTGGTTTATAACATACTGTTTAGTCTAACTAATATTTATATTTTCCCGCGTAAGATATAGTAGTATATGTGTTTTAATTAAATATATTTCACTAAAATTTAGATTATCTAATATATTTTTTATCTATGCAAAACTTTAATAAGAGAAATTGTGAACCATAAAGTACTAAAATTAGTATTGTTAAACTTGGTCCTTCGAAATCATTTATGGTATAAGATACTCATATTAGATTAATATTCAAAGATATGATAAGGAAATAAAATAGTATTAATTTTTAAAAATGTATAAAGAAATTAAATTATTAGTTTGTAACCGTATTTGATAATTATAATAATTATTTGATTCCTCTTTCTTAAATGAGATTTGATGAATTTAATTTAATTTGAAATAATGATACATCATATTTTATAATAATTTGCGTAACTATTATTCCTTGTATTCATGTTTAGGATATATGAGATTTTTTTTGCTTGTTTACAACATAATACTCCTTAGTCTAGCTAATATCTAAGTTTTCCTATGTAAGAGTAGTATATGTTTACTATGTGTGTTTTAATTGAACATATTTCACTAAAATTTAGAGCATCTAATATATTTTTTATCTACGTAAAACTATAACAAGATATTGAAGTTGTGAAACCATAAAGTACTAAAATTAATATCATAAAACTTGATCCTTCAAAATCATTTATGGTATAAGATACTTATACCAGATTAATTTTCAAATATATGATAAGGAAATAATTGGTATTAATTTAAAAAAATGTATAAGAAAATTAAATGAATAGTCCTTCAAAATTATTTATGGTGTAAGATATTCATGTCTCATTAATGTTCAAAGATATGATAAGGAAACAAATTTGTATTAATTTTAAAAAACATATAAGTAAACTAAATAAATAGTCTGTAACAATATTTGATAATTACAACAATTATTTGATTCCCTTTTATTAAATGAGATTTGATGGATTTTAAACTAATTTGAAGTAATAACACATCATACTAAATGTGATTTGATTCTCTTTTATTACTTTCCGATTTCGTTTCCATATCATTTCATCTCTTCCTTTCCTTTTTGGTTCTACTAAGGGTATCCTTACCATTAGGTTAATGAACTAACATCTTTCGGAGTGCGTGACTCTCCCTACCAACAAGTGTTGCTCTTAGAAATCGAACTCTTAACCTTTTGGAATGAGTATCTAGCGGGGTCTTACACCATTAGATGAACATTTTGTTGATATCTCTCATTATTGTTTTAGTTATCTTCAAATGATACGGAAGATAAATGACTATTTATTATTAAAATTTCAAGTCATTTATTACTAAAATACATCATTCCTATTTCAATGTCATTTATCACTAAAATTTCATTCTATCCTATTAAAATATTATTTTCAAGGTTGTCATACTAAATGATTAAACCTGTATTTATTTTGAAAATTTTAAATAACTAATTACAATGTCCTTTTTCATATACTTTTAAAAAATAGGAAATAATAAACTAACTATAATAAGGAAAAATAAATTAAAAATAAGCTACATTAAGAAATAATCAAAAGTAATATAATAAAAGAGGAGGAATTCACCTACTCCAAAATTAAGTTTTTTAAACTTACTGTTCATCATAGCCATCAATTCTAGGGAAATCTAATGATTTAGATCTACTCACTAATTCAAACCATTAGATTTCCCTAGAAGTGATGGTCAGGATGGGGAGTAAATTTAAAACGTTTACTCTTGGTCTAAGTGGGTCCCCACTCATAATAAAATTTAACATCTTATCAAATTGTATCATATTGACCAATTTATGATAAGATAGTGTTGTATGTTTGACAGTGAGAGATTGTGATTGGAGGAAGTGAATTCTTTTGTTATCTAGATTTCCTTTTGCTAGACATTAGATTATAGCTTGAATAAAAAACAATGTTATCATATTACAATATCATCATTTTTACCCAAATTTTTCATACATTTTAAGAAATGAATAAATGATATGAAAGAAAAATGTGTATATAATAATAGTGTAAAAGATTTTTAAATATGATAAAAATGTATGTCCTCATAGTGTAAAAATTTTATATACTGTAAATAATTTTAAAGTTTAACTTTTTTATCAAGGTCTTTAACAAATTTTGCTGACTAAGAGGAAATAATTCTTTAAATGAGCATAATTCTTAAAGTTAGTTGTTTATGTGAAGTTTGAGTAGATTATGAATATGGATTATAAATTTAAATATTTACCTATTTGAATTTTTTATTATAGGTTTACATATATATATATATATATAAGTATGATGTTCAGTTTAACTGACATGCGATTTAATTACTGAACCACTGGTTGAACCACTATATTGGTATCTTGACCAGTTTGATCACCGATATGGTTTAATAACATTGACCATTGTTTAAATTCTCACTCAAAACTTTTCAATTTACATAACTAATTAAATGATCAATTAATTGTTGTAAGGTAATAGCATTTTTCCATATACTTTTCTACATAGGTACACAACCATGTAGGAAAGTCACTGAAATTATTTTTGTTAATTACTATTGTGAGGGAAAGGTCAATTATTTTTGTTCAATTACTATTGTGGTTGTATTTGTATAAAATGTTCTTGCACCGGTGATGATGAGTTCTTAGTTATCAATTAATTATATATTAACCTGATAATATGAAATAAATGCATAATATTGAAAATATTTTAAGCACATAGATGATTCTCTTGACTTCACTGTAATTTATATTTGAGTAATGAATACATGTTTACTCTATATCAGATTGTGGTGAACTTCTAAATTTTGTAATTATGTTTGATGATACAAAAGTTGTGAAAACATTTTGCATTTGATAGATATATAGACGTCAGGTGGAGATTGAATGGTTACAACAGAAAACACAAATAATGAAAGTAGTTCATAATGTTTGTGTTTCTATATATTTTATCAAATTATTACACGATATTACTAATATATATATATATATATATATATATTACTTATGTGCTTCTAAACATACATTAAAATCAACCTATCTCATGTGAATGCATGGGTAATATGTGCCTTCTAAACTATATGAATGTACAGTAATATGTGTATTCTAAACTATGTTAATGCATGAGTAACATGCGTGTTCTTTACTATGGGAATACATGGATAACTTATGCGTTCTTAACAATGTGAATGCATGGATAACATGTGAGTTCTTAACAATACGAATGCACGAGTAACATGTTTATTCTTAACCATATGAATGCATTAGTAACATGTGTGTTCTTAACTATGTGAATACACGAGTAGCATATGTGTTCTTAATCATGCTTCAAAATAAGGTTTATTAAGATAAATGTTAGTCAATGAACCAACATAAGAATTCGGTCTAAATTCATATATATTAGATTCTATAGTATAAGTTGCATATTACGCCAGCTTTTCTTAAGTTGGAAATATAAATTATTAAAGAAAACATATAATAGCATACCAATGTGTATGAGAGATACCAAATGTGTCCAATATATATATATATAAACCAATATTAAAAGGGAAAATGCATTTATGTAGAAAATCTATATTTCTATACTTCTATATCTATATCTATACTATATATCTATATATCATATATCTATACTTCTATCTATACTATTAATAAAGGGAAAACACAAAATAACCACCCATCATGGTGTAATTTGTGTTTTCCTATTTTGCCCTCAATATCTTTTTATTTCTACCAAAAAACCATATAATATTTTTATTTTATTTTATCCTTATTATCTTCTTATTTTAAAAGTGTATTTAAAAAATTGAATATTAGACCAATTGAATAAATTCAACCGTAAATTTAGCGCAAAAAATTATATTTGAATTTATAAAATACAAACCATACATTACAAATGATAGGAAAGCGAGTTGACAGGCACGACAGTGCATGTCAACGCGCTAGTTATATATAAAGGCAAAACTACAAATAACTATCATGACATAATTTTCCATATTCCAAAATTACCTTCTTGTAATTCCTCCAATAATAATCATCATAAACTTTCAAATATTACTTTTAATTTATTTTTTCACAATACATCATTATTTTTTCACACATTTTTTTAAATTTTTATCTTTTATTCTTCAATTCTATATTTGATTAATCTTCTCACATCTTTATGGTTAGTTTGGGAGTTGGATTTTGGATGAGAATGGATGAAAATGGGAGGTTTTGGAGCAATAAATGAGATGACTCTCAAAACTTCCATTTCTCTTTTTCACCTCCAAAATTCACCCCTCAAACTAACCATTAGTGTCTATTGAATTTCGATGTAATATTTCTTATATTAAATCATATTTCTTTAAAGAATGTAACACAAAAATGATACATATAAAAATAAGAATGCAGGTCAATAGACATGAAGTGTCAATCAACATGCTAATTATTATAAACCTTAATCTAATGCCAAAAACAATTTATCATTGTTATAGCTTTGTTATTGACTACAGGTCAGCTCCCTTTTTTAATTGAACAAAATTATTATTATAGAGTAATAGTAAGATAAGTAAACATTTTACAAGTATAGACTAAAATTTGAATATATATATATATATATATAACGCTCAATTTAAGTTATATTAGTTATATTCAATCTCATACATTGACTTTTTAAATCTAATAGATAAAATGGGTAGTGAAAAAAGTGATGATATATAAAAATGAATCTTAGATAATCTTTAAGTTTGGCCTATTTAGTCCGTTGGATTTAAAAAATATGACTCAGTGAGAATCGGTTCAACTCGATCAATTTTAAGCATAAAACATATGACTCGGGTTGTTAGATCAATTTGACTCGGTTTATTAAATCATTTTGTAGATATTTTAAAGACTTGAATATATAAAAAAAATGATAATCATTGACTTTATTCTAGATAAATATTATGATTATGAATTTAAGATATAAAATATAAATTCTTAATAAAGTAATATAAAATATTGTGTCTTTCATTTGAGGGAGTATATTTGTTGTTTTATAATGAGTGTTACATCATATTTTTTTGGTTTCCCAGGTATTCTCGTACTGGAGACAATCTTGTCCGAGCTGGGAACATTCACATGTATGTGGGGCTAACTCTCTCAACAAGACTCGAACCCAAGACCTTACTTAAGAAGAATCAAGCATGTATAATTTAATTTTTAACTATTTTTCTGACCAATCACAAAGTCATAACATATAAAGTGATACTTATTGTGGGACAATAGATATACACCCTCATTTTGATAAGTTATAAGAAATGAAATCAAATGCCCATGGCAGGTTCATTGAATCGTGGACACACCCGAATTTAACTATCTTTATATTATTTCTATAAACCTCTCTTGAGTATGATGTGAGATAAGGGTAAGCATAGTCTATGAGTTGGAATGGTTAATATTCATTCTCTGTCTTGACCCTAAATGGTTAAATCATTTTTTGAATTCGAACATGATTCTAGACTTGGAATTAACCTGATCTTAAATATCGATCGAATCACCATGTAAATTTGAACCTGACATTAGACTCAATTAAATATAATGTATACTCATTTTAAACATTTTCAATATTATTTATTATTAGGAATATTTAATTTCACACACACATATATATATCATTAATCATGTATATATGATCACAAATTAGAGAATAAATTACTTTTCGACCAAAAAGGTAATTATTGTGTATACATTTAAATAGAGATACATACAAATATGATGAGTGAGTAACCATCAGTAAAGGTCATGTTCGGTCTCTACCCAATCCTAAATATTGATTGAGTCTAATTTTTAACATAATTCCTAGACCCAATGAGACCTGGTGTTATTCGAGCCCAAACAAATCATGACTGTGTCATACCGGATTGCGATATTCATTTTGATAACAGATGCCCACGGCAGATTCAATGAACCTGGACACACCCGATTTTAACTCTCTATATTATTTTTATAAACCTCTCTCCAGCATTTATACCCCTTCCGTGTTACTGCATTCCAAAAACACAAACTTCTCAAACCAAAACAACATCCTCTCTTTGTTAACTTCTTTCTACCACACCCACAATGATGGCGTTGATCGGAATCGTTGAGAACCGCAACACGAAGAACAAGATGATTAAAACGACGGAGGCTGATAAAACGGCGTCGTTAGAGCTGAAAAGGAGAAACGAGGAACTGGAAGAGGAATTGAGGAAGAGCAGGGCAAGGGAGGAGCAAATACAACGCCAGCTCCACGCCGTATGGGAGCGGCTGCGAGTGGCGGAGGAAGCGGAGGAGAGGCTGTGCACTCAGCTTGGGGATCTAGAAGCAGAGGGAGTTCATCAAGCGCGTCAATACCATGCTCGGATCGTGTCCCTCATGGAACAACTCTCCCATACTAACTCTCTTCTCAACAACAACAACATCAATGCTTCTTCCATTTCCGTTCCTTTATCATTGTGATATCTTGCTTTTCTAGCTCTTTCGTTTTTATACTATATATTTTATAACCAACAACATGTTGAGTCTAGTAATGTAAGACCTCTGTAGATAAATCAATATTCCTTTCTTGTAAAGGATATAAGCAGATTCATATTAGGAAGAGAAAAAAAGAGTGTTTTTTGTAAATTAACTTAAATATACAAATAAGTTTTTACTTACAGTCTAGCCTATTAATTTTTGTGTCATTAATTATACTCTAACTTTTTATTTTAATGATTTAAAGTATTGGCTACCTCCAATATGCCTAACTAATAAATAAAATAGAAGATACAAATACTTATAGGTTTAAAGTCATGATTAATCGGTCTAAAATTGTTGTAATAACAACCACATTCAACGGCAATGTGAGAGCTTCTCAATGAGCTATTAGAGTTTTTCTGCAAAACAAAAATTAAAGGAATTTATAATTTTTAAAATGGAAATTGTTACCTTTAAAAAGTAGTTTTTCAGAAAACAAATTAAACTAAAATTCAGAAAATGAAATGCTACATTATCTTTAGCAAGGAGGGATTTAATATGTATATACTGATAATATAAGTATTTTTACATTGTCAGCAAATCTCTACCATTCATGTCAACTATCATTGACTTTCAAATAAATTATTATAAATTAATGATGTACTGAAAGTATAAAAAACTTTATTTATCACATTTTTTATTAGCTTTTAAGTTTTAACATTATTATTATTATTATTATTATTATTATTATTATTATTATAATATGTAATTTAATTAATGAATTATTAGTTAAACCATAATATAATTACCTTCACTGATTTAATATGGTTGAACCAATATGGGTGTTTAATAGACAATGTAAATAAACATATGAGAATATTATTAGTGATACTATAATGTATAAACCATTGCGGGTAGAACATTCGCAAGATGGTTTGTTTAAAATACGGCTCAAAAGTCCTGTGGGTCACTATGACTTATGTTTGACACAAGTTTTTTTATATTTTGTCACTCACAAGTTATAATGGACCAACACAACTTAGAATAACACATAAATTTTGTTTAACCTACATAACTTCTAGATGATCCAATTTTACCATTTCTAGCCCAGAAGTCAAGTTGGATCATTACAACTTCTAAATGATGTATTTTAAATTTTAGATAAATATATTAAAACATCACAAGAATAATAGTATGAGTTTATCTAATTGATGGCTAGGATAATTAGTTTTTACCTAAGGAGATAGATTCAATTCTCAATTGATAATTTTTTTAATGTGATATTTTTATCCGAAAAAGTAGGAAATGAAACTTAAACATTTACTACGAAACCACTTTATCACTCATTATATCATTATTTGTTTAAATTTAATATTAATAGTGAAGTTATTGCTGAATATGACATTATTGTTACCTCAGTCATTATTGTTACCAAGTAATATGACATTTTCCATTTAAAAATTCATATTAATTTTTTTTATTTTTACTATCATTTATATTTACATGGTGAATGGGATAATAGGCGATAATTTATTGTTAATGATAATAAATTATGATTAGCACCATAAATAATAAATTAACTCTTCTTGGTAATTTTAGCATTTTTTGCAAGATTATAATTCATTCACGTGTCAGTTTTTGTGCTAAAATGTTTAACAAATAATAACAAGCAATTGTAGCTTTAGAAAAGCTACTATACAAATATTTTCAAAACTTATAAACTTATTACGGGATGACCATAATAAATTTTTCAAAAAGGATACCTTTACTCTAACAAAATATATATCATGTCCTTTCAGCCATTTTAGAGTGATATAAGTCAAAGTTTTATCTATCATTCCAATAATTGATGATCTCATAATAAAATTTTAATATTTATGTATTTTCGAGATCATATCTATTGGAGATAATTCTATTCAAGCCTAAATCATCCACATGATGATAAGATTAACTCTCTTAGTAGTGCTTTTACGTAGGTGATATTAGATCTAAGATTTTTGCTTATAAGGAAGTTTACTTAAAAGAATCATTCATTGGTAATATTTATATATTTTGATTCAAAATATTTTTTTAATCAATGGTTTGTCTTGATCTTATAACTAAAGAACTAATCTCTTTTAAAATGTGTAATTATTCCTATTAGATAGTGTCGTTCTCAAAAACCGAATATTGACTTTTAATCTTATAGGATATAAGAGGACCCAACAAAGTTTTACACCTTTAGTTAAATTATTGTGTCAATTACTTCAACTATTAAATTTTATCATTAAAAATTATTGTTAGGCAAGAATTCATTAACCCAATTTTTCCAAAAGATATTCAATTTAAGGGCATGTAGAATCAGGAAAGAATAACTGTATACTTTATTGGTGTTTTCCGCCTAAATCACCATTATATTGTTTCCTTTTAATAAAAATAGATGATAAAAATATCACAATTTTACTATATTTGTTCATAATTATTTGTTTCATTCTATGTTATAATTACTACCTTTATAATAAGAGAAAAAAAATTCTACTTTATTATCATATTTACTATTTAGATAGTAGTAAGAGGGGAAACAGCGACAAATTTCAAATTGAAAAAATGAGTTATTTTGTAATAATAATGGATGAATTGATCTTTATCAAAATATTAATATCAATATTAAAATACTCAATAACATCCTACTATAATATGAAATTGATTATTTTACAAAGCTATGTCTTTTATATTTTTTTAACATACAAAAATATCGACTTACAATTAATTTAAATTTTTTGTCTTCTTCATATCTAATTGTTTTTCTTACATTATATTACGAGTGAGGTGTCAATCTCCAATATTTCACCAAAAAAATATTAGTTCAAGTGATACATATTTGATTCCTCTTAAGCAAAGTCTCAGGTTTTCGAGTCTTGTGGATAGAAAAATATTCGCTGAGAAAGTTAGCCCTCATACTTACAGATGTTCCCGGCTCGGACATGATTGCCTCTAGTGTAAGAGTACACGTGAGAAACTAAAAAATTTCCAATATTTTGGACATTGAGAGCTTCATATATTATGGTGTAGTGGGCCCTTGCTAGTACAAGAAGAAGAAATGTGTCGAGTTTAGCTTAACCTAAATCCTAGATATAGTTTGATAAGAGCTATTTGCTTGGACCCAAATATGCTCTAATTAATTTGATATTGGTTAATAATAATACATGGGGCAGAACTAGGTTCACATATATTAGCATTATGGATAAATTTAAACATTTTTATCCATATAATGATGTAGAAAACTAAAACTAAGTATATTTTACTATATATTCCAAAATAAATAACATAAATATAAACTTATTACAAAAGGCTAACAATTTTAGTAATGAGGTTTTCCTACTTATACCTAATTTTAGAAAGAAATATATTTTAAGAGAATATATAAATGAAAATTGTTCCAAGTCCAACACACTAGATCAAATTTCTAGGACCTGGATTGTCAAGATGTACTTTATGTCGGGACAACTGCATGGGAGGGAATGGATCTTGCACGTCCCTAAATTTAGTCCTATTTTTTTTTGTATATTTATTAATTTATTGATTAAAATACTTATTTCTAAAGAATGTACCTTGTGGTATAACAATAGGTCAGGCTCGGATATGTTGTGCAACTATGTTAATTTTGTCTACATTTCAGACACTCAGCTCCAAGTCAAGGATATTTGGAACAAAGACAATTGGGATTTCTCTACTCTATACACTATGGTTCCCTCAGAGGTAATTAATTTCATTTGTAGCAACTCTTTGCCAGGGGCTACTATTGAGGATGATGGTTGGGTTTGGGATGGTAGTGCATCGAAAAACTATACTACAAAATTTGGGTATTGGTGGCTTAAGCATCTAGCAGGTGACGAAGATTATTCCACTGATGTTTGGAGACTAATATAGCGTCTTAGAATTCTAGAGAAGGTGAAACTCATGTTGTGGTTAGGGTTCCATGAGGCGTTACCATCCAATGATCTTCGACACAAAAGAAATATAACCACCAGTTCTATTTGTATGAGATGTTAGACAAGTACTGAAGATCTTATGCATATATTCAGAGACTGTACAGACTCCTCCTTATTATCGTTGAGACTTGGATGGACTTCTTCGTCCTTTTGGGTGACTCAGTCCTTTAAAAGCTGAATTTTGGAGAACTATAAGAGTAGCAATGAAATTCTCTTCTTGGCTAGTATCTGGTGGGCTTGGAGATGGAGGAATAATTCCATTCTTGGCGATTATCCTTGAGATATTAATCTGATCTCTCGTTACGTGCACCGATACTTTTGGGAGTGACGTCAGTTGGGGAGGAATGTAGATATGGAGGTTAACACACCCTTGGTTCATTGGTGTTGCCCCAGGGTTAGTCAGATTTAGCTTAATGTTGATGGTAGTTGTATTACTGGTTCCAATATTATGGGAGAGGTGGTGTTCTTCGAGATCATAATGGGAGGTGACTTTCAGGGTTTTCAGCAAACTTCGGACTCTATATTAGCAAAGTTGTTGGTCATGGAGCGTGGTCTAGAAAAGGCTTGGAATTTGGGTTTCAAGGACGTAATTCTGGAAAGTGACTGTCTTGAAGTTGTGCATCTTGTCTCTGAGAGAGTTTGCATTCACACTCATCATATACATGTTGTCTCTAATGTGTGCACTTGGCTATCTCGCGACTGGATGGTGGAGATTAAGTTTATTGTTAAAGAGGCCAACAAAGTTGCAAATTTCATGGCTAAGCTTGATTCATACTCCTTTGCTCAAGACCAAGTCTGGATTTTAGTCCCCGCTGACTGTCGACTTTATTTTGCTTTAGATCTCTCTCCTTTGTCTTAGTTGTTATTTTTTTCTTCCAATGTACCAAAAAAAAGTCATTAAAGTTGCATAATTCAAAGTCGTTGAATTATTTTGTGTAGTCCCTTCTCTTTTTGGTGACTTTACTCACTTATTAGTATTCGGTAATACCTTAATCCAACCTATAGATAATATTTTTCATGACATAACTTTTTATTAAAGATTTCAATTGTTAGGATTTAAGCACAAAAAAGAGTTTAATCCAAAAGATTAATCTATTAGGTAGGAGAACTTTGTGATCTAAGTATTACATTTAATTTCTTATATTAATGAACTTGAGACTCCTAACACAGTGTCACGAGTTCTCCTAGTTAATACCAATTTTATGTCCTTAATACTTTATTAGCTCTCTTAATTTTCCACAATCATCTTCACGACTTTCTATTTTATTTTTATCCTTCTTATTTCATAAATAATTTAATCAACCTTCATGAGGATTGTAAAATACAACTTGTTTAACTAACAGTGTGCTATTTATAAATTCTTTATGAGTTGCTTTAGCAAGTGGAATGGTACCTTTGTTCATTCAAATTTAGCATAAATGTACTTGAAGATATAACATGCATAAAATAGCCTCGATGATTCTTATATTTCTGATTATAATGCAAATGACTAATTGTTTCCTTTCAAATAATTATTCTTGCAGGATTTACAAGTTTCTTGAGAAGATAGTGAATAAACTGGAATTGTGACTAGGTGCTATTTAGAGTTTTGGAAGACTAATTTCTGCATTTAAGTTATTTCCTAAAGATTCTTGATGTGTAATATTTTTGCTGCTCATCATTTCCAACAGCACTTACTTGTATGGTCCTTTTGTTGTTTCTCCTCTTCTAGCATTGTTTCACATCAGTGGCCATGTCTTTGCCACAAACGCAGACACAATGGCAACAAAGAGAAATATTGTCACTTGAGAGGGCAAAAGAATATTTGATGAAGAACTGATCTGCTGAAACTTCCCATAGGGTTGTCTAATTGGTGCTGTTGGAGGAGAAAATGTAACATTTGAATTTGCATTCCTGTGTTACAATGCAAAACGTTAGTTGAGTGTTAGGATCATTTTTCCAATTATGTGGCAATAAATCTTAAGATAATGGAAAAGTAATCATAATTTAGAGAGAAAATGTTATGTGCACCTATTGCTGTTAGGACAGAAAATAATGTCATATTCATAAGCTTTGCAAGTGAAAGTGCTGGTGCCATCATCAAATGCATAGCTATAAGCTCTTGGACAAGCCCTCTTGAAAATGGATGAATAATATGAAGGTTGACATATAGTTGGGTTGGCAAATTGTCCACTGCAGCAATATTGATCAGACCCAAATGCCTCACAAGCACTCTTACATCCAACCACACCAGTATCACCTTGGTATCCATCTCCACCAACTACTTGAAGTTCTTTGGGACAACCTACAACATTGTGTTTTTTAATGTAAAAACTACTAGTCATTTAAGACAGATCTATTGCCTCGGATCCTATACCGTGTGTTGTATCAGACCAATGAAAACATATTATGTCAATTAAAAAATTTAAACATTCATCATTATTGTTGTGTTTGTTTCGTTATCATTGGTCCAGGACAACATATGAGACAAGATCTGGGACATCAGATCTCTATTCCATATCATTCCAACCAAATGAACCATATGGTATAAGTATAATTTATTGTTTGACCTCTAAATCAAACTCTTACCTATGTTGATATCATTCACACAACCTGTGGCATTACAGGGACTATCACCATAAACACCTCTTGGAAGAGCAAGTAATGGTAGATTGTAGCCATCTACCATGCTAACATCATAATAGTCTTGTTCATTGCCTTCACCAAGTGTTATCTCAAAAAGAGAGGTAGGAGGAGCAGCACCATTGCCATCACATTCCAGCCTTCCACCACAGTCACCTGTTTGACATTTGCCAATTCCTGTTGCATCAAATGTGCAACCAGTCCTTGCCCATATCCTACCTGACCATCCCGGAACGCTTGTAAGTTTGACACTTTGGCCTGGCTCAAGCTGGAATCCGGTTGTCGGGAGTGAAGGTGTGCCTGCACCGGAGAGTGTCCCGGGCCATATGGTCTGGTGGCAGTTGTTGGTTATGGTGAATATGGAAGAAAAAGAACAAGTGAAAGATATAAGGAGAATGAAAATGGAGAAATTCCAGGATGCAACCAATGGCATTTTCAATTATTGTAGTTGATGTTAATAGCTGTGTCCTTAGGGGGTTGATGAGGAAGTGAATTATGGTTAAGCCTACCAATATTTGTAATTTAAAGATTTGTGTGCTTTGACTTAGGAGTTATGAATTGCAATTGCAAAACCAAAATGTGAAGTTGCTTTGATGAAATTCTCAGCCACAAGACAAGCTTTATGGGTTTAGTATTTCTTTAAATGTGGATGGCCTAATTTAGAAGCAATTCTTTGCCTATGTTGTTTCATGGGAAATGGTACAAATGATGAAATCTAAGATTTGGATTCCACCGTGTAGAAAATTGCATAGGATTATCCTATTAAGAAGTGACCTAGGATTCCTTCTACATGTCACATATAACAACTAAAAACCTTTGATCCGAGGAAAGCAACTTTTCATCAGTGATATTGATTACAACTTCCTTCATACATATGCAAATTATTTGAGACTTTAGACTGACTCCTTAATAGCATCGATAACGAAAGTCAAATTTGAACAGTTTGAAAATCTAAGCATTAATTTATAGGGGTGAAAACTTACTCAGATATAAATCAAAATAACTAATATGCTTGCAAAAATTGAGTATTTTTTATTTTTTTATTAAATAGATTTCCCACAAAATTCATCATTAAATTAAAAACTTGTAGCATGCAAGTGATATGAATATTAATCCAACATTATTTAATATTTATTTATGTCAATATTAACTTCTAACAAAAAAATTTACTTCTGTGAATTCCATATTTTGGAGAAAGGAGAAAGGAAACAGATTTCTCTCTAAAGTTATTGTAAATTTAAAAATACTTGGACATTACCAAGAAATTGTTGAAACCTATTTTACACAGTACTCGTAAATTCGTGAAACAGGCTTCAAATGGGACTGCCTATTAAAACCGGAAAAAGTATTTGGCATTAAAAAATAAAATAAATAAAGAATTTACTAAAATTAGGAACTACATGAAAGTAAACAATTCTGAATTTCATTGATTGGATACCACAAGCCATAAAAGGTAAGGGATAAGGATGTCAAATGTTACATTGCAAAATACAGATTTCAAACACCCTGGCTTCATAATATCACAAAAAATTAAATTTGCATGTGTACCAGGAAAGCTAATTACATCTGCTTATGTACCAGAAAAGCTAATTACATCTGCTTATGTACCAGAAAAGCTAATTACATCTGCTTATGTACCAGAAAAGCTAATTACATCTGCTTATGTACCAGAAAAGCTAATTACATCTGCTTATGTACCAGAAAAGCTAATTACATCTGCTTATGTACCAGAAAAGCTAATTACATCTGCTTATGTACCAGAAAAGCTAATTACATCTGCTTATGTACCAGAAAAGCTAATTACATCTGCTTATGTACCACAAAAGCTAATTACATCTGCTTATGTACCATAAAAGCTAATTACATTTGCTTAGAACAATCAAAAGTACAAAAAATGAGCAGAAAACGTCAAATGGCAATTTGGAGGAGACTTTACTTTCAAACCCAGGCTTATTACTACTTTCAATCCTCTAATACATAGAGGAACAATAAGCAAGTTTGACAGATAGATGGTAGTTAATGATCATGATGATAAGCATCCCCCGTAAAGTCACATTTATCAGCTCAACCATCTACGAGAAATCAATGAATTAATAAGTTAAACACAGTTCAGAAATTTCGATGTAAACTAAGATTTGGTATGCCTACTTTATCAGCTTTCCTTTTTTTGTCTGTATATACTCTATGAACATTGTCATAACTGTTCTTACCTGCCTAGTCTTTTGACATTCTGTAGTGTCATGAAAACCCGCCTAGTCTCGAACACTTCACAGCTCCATCATTGTCTTCTTCTCCAAACTTCAGCAAAGAAGACAGAGACACTCAGGCAAAAGTACTGAAGTAGCCAATGCATGTGCCTACATCAAGAAAATAAGACATTTATCAACACTTCATGTTATAACATAGAACACTTAAATTTATTCAGTATTACAACACAAATGTTTTGAATGCTCCTTCATGGCACATGCTTCAAGACCTGCACAAGTTACATTAACCTCAGACACCCAGCTGTCAATAAAATCATGGTAGGAAAACATAATAGAAGAATAACTAAGACAAATGAAAATGTAAACTAACTCATCTCCCTTCAACCTGTAACAGAAACAGGAAGAATAAGAAAAAATCCAAAACCAGTTTTCAGCAGATAACATACCAATAATTTTTTCATATGAAGAACTGGACAGAACATGAGCATAAAGAAGTCAAGGTTATCAATATAACAATATATATAACCCTGAATAGATCAGCCAAAAGCTGTTCTAAAAGAAGGAGAACACACAGTGAAAGAATATAACACAAGACAGTAGTATTACTACTAGAAGAGAGCTGTGTTGTGATTACAGATGTCAGACACAAGAAAGTGATAGGCAGCTAGAAAAAGGTTACAGTTAAATGCATTGCACATATACACATCATTCAGGTCCAAATCAAACTCAAGCATTGTAATGGCCAAACTACATCCTGTAGTCAGCCATGATAGTCTGATTCACACAAGGTTAGCAAGAAACTGAAGTCGATTCGAGTGTCAGCAGTGTGCACAGAGCCTGCTCAAATCACCACACAACAGTAAAGCTACTTTAAACGCCAAATTACATTAATACTAATATAAGGTCTTCCTACTACAGATGGGGACACATCATGTCCACCAATAAGTAATCCATAATTGTTCAAGGATCCATTATTGATACTCATGGTAGAAAAAGTAAATAAATAAAAACTCCAAAGTGACAAGAAATAAAAGGAGTCTTTTTAGTTGTATAACGTATATCTAGCTCATATCCATGCCATCTCCAACTTGGCTGCAGATAGGACTGACAGCAGAGAAAGATTTCTCGAAAGGAGAAGGATGTAATTGTGCATCCCGTCTACGCTTAAAACCACAGCCATCTGTGGTCGAATTTTCCACATCAAGCTTTCGGCGAACGCCTCTCACAGCTTGCTCCTCTGCTTGTGTAAGGGGAAACATTTGACCACTTGCTAGGCAAAGGGAGGTATGGTTATCATAAAGAATTCTCTGGTTACAGTTTTTGTCACAGATGTGAGTCAGCCCTGTTAACTTGCAGCGATACATGTTTCCACAAACATGTTCGTTTTCACATTTCCAGTTGCATTTGTGAACAGGAATTGGACCATCATGGCCCAAAATACTTGACAGATAAATAACATTTGCAGGACCTGCAACCAAAGATTTACCATATACCTCCATTTCTTCAGTCCAAGTAGTAGAAACTTCTAAGATTTCAACCTAAAATGCTCAAACTTCAAGGCCTCGCTCGAATTGTCTGCAGGGCCCACAACAATAATACAGAATTCAATCAAACTCAACAAAAACTGACCTACTTGGCACTAAAGAGATATACATCAACTAAAAACTCTTCTATGACCAGCCAATCTTATTTCAAACTAATTTCACTTCACCTTTGTTGTAAACAAAAGACTAATTTCACGCACTACAATAACTAATTCCCTTTTCAGGAAAAGTTCCAATATTTGTGAAGAAAATTGCTTCCATAAATTAGATCTAATTCCTTGAATAAAAGACTACAAAAATTAACAAGCTCTGGACAAACCACATCCAAAAAAATGGAATTTTGATGAGCAAAAGCAAATGGATTCTCATAAAATATCAAATTCAGAAAACATAAACATAAACTACACATATTTAGTTTACTATATTTCCTTTTCAGACTAATAAGACAAACAACGTTTGTTCTATGCCCGTACAGACATCCACATGCGGCAGATCTAAACCAAAGGTCAATCAAAATTCCAAAACAACACATGACCTAACAATTAACACAAACATTATTTTCAAATGAATAAATTAACCATAAATTCAACACCTTAAATTAACCACACAAAAATATGTAATAGGAACAGTTATCCTCATCAGTTACCACAAAATCTTTCATACTAGCCACTTAACCATGATAAATCTGAATAATAATATCCATAATATACATTAAAAATATGATATTATGATTATAATTGCAGCAAACAAAGAAGAGAAATGAACTTACAAACTCGTGAAGCTGCGGAATCTTTCTCCGAGTACCTACAAAATGAAACAAAAACAAATAAAATAAGCAAGGAAAATGAAGCACCATGGGTTGATATTTATAGAAAATCAAACCTTTTTGGTCACTGTGAACTTGTGGGGCTCACAAAACTAATCCATAAATATGATAATAATAACAAACACAAATACACGTCAAATTTCGGGTAAATTGCGACCCATGTGTAATTTCACCCACTATCCTTTTCGGGTCGGGTTATGTCACGTGCAAACTGTGGCATCCACTCATTATAAGTATTTTTCTCATGAATGGAACTCTTCTAAATCGTCACACTGTTTAAAATAAAAAAAGAACTTAATTAAAATGAATCGTTTTTTTCTTATTTTAAAAAATTAAATTAGTTTTGGAATTTTCTATGCACGTGTCCCGCGACTTAGTTTGTCCGATTTCAAATTTTTATTACATGGAACGGATTAGAAGGAGAGTTAAAGAAGGTCCTGCAGTGAAGACTTTATACTAACTCGACACGTGTGAGATTCAGCTTTCTTCTCGCCATAAATACAGTATTAATTTGCAACTTTGCCACTGGGCCCGAGAACTTAATTGGCCCGTGACCCGAGATCGTCCAATCTCTCGTAATGGTTGGGCTTAAAGCCCATTACAGTCTGACAGGAATGACAGCATATATGCATGCCTCCATGTTTCACCTAACAGACATATAAGTTTGATAGGTTATATAAATATTTCATTGTTAAAATTTTAATTTTAAATATTATTTCGGTCAATTAAGATAAGTGACAAATTAAGTGATATATTTTTTCCCCTCTTCTCGATGTAACTCTTCAGTCTTCATCGTTGTTCCTGATAGGAATCAAAGGAATGAGCAAGGAATAGTTTTACATATTCCCATACACAATGCCAGTGTTTAAATCAAAAGCTAAAAGTATTAGTATTATTAACACACAGTCAAACTATCAGAATTATAAGTCTCAAATAGACTAACAAGATATTGTCCAGTATAAAGGATCACTAGATCCTAATATGTCAAAAAATCAAGCGTTTAATTTTTTGGAGTAACACTTGTTTGGAGGGATAGTCACGTACCCAAATGTTAAGAAATACCCTTGTACAAAAAAATAAGTCTCAAATAATATTGGGTATTCTAAATATGAATGAAGAAGTCTCACATTGAGCAAAAATAGATGAGTTATAGAACATATAAGGGGATAGATCCATAGACCTAATGCTTTAAGGTTTTTGGTCAAGATGTGGTGTCAAACTCACTTACATGTTTCTTTTACTTAGTCCATGGAAGAATGATATATCCCATGAATGATGATCTCCTAACAAATTCCAAGTGTGAATGAATAAGTTCCACATTGAGCAAAAATGGATGAATTAAAAAGCATACAAGTGGATGGATCCATAGACCTAATGTCTTAAGGTTTTGGGTCAAGATGTGGTCTCAAGTCCACTTCCATGCTTCTTTCACTTAGCTCATGGAGAAATGTTGTAACACATGGATGAAGATCTCCCAACAAGTGGTATCAGAACCGATGGTTCACGGCTCAACGGAGTATTGAAGCGACAAGTGGTCGATAGATCCATGAGGGATCCTTGTGTGGAAAGTCTTCCTGGCTAGAGGTCAAAGCGGCGTGTTCTATTGATGAAAGGATAAGTCAACAACGGTGCAAGTAGGGATGGCTAGAGGTCAAAGCTCTAGTGTATCCAATACTCGAAGGGGAACTCACACTTGGGGATGGCAAAAAACCGTACCTGCAGGTAAAACTCATACGGGCACGGGTACGGGTCACAAATGGGTACCTGCGGGTATTATAAACGGATTTTTAAAAATACTCGTAGTATATACGGGCGGGTACAGGTATTATAAATGGATTTTAAAAATACTTGTAGTACATACTGGCAGGTACGTATATTATGGTACCCATGCTCGCAGGTACCCGTTATTTATATGATTAATATATTATATTTAATTAAAATAAAAATATATTTTTCTAACATTCATTACACTATGTACATTTTTTTCCTTTTAGTTTGTATATATATTTTACTGAGTTTAGTGGTGAAACACCCTACAAATATTATTACATGTGTAGAAACAACATGTTTTACAAATAAAATATATACTTTTTGTTAAGGAAACAAGAACAAAAAATCACACAAATAGAAAACACCAATAAATTTAGCATTTTTGTCAAATATTCAATCAAAAAATACAAAAATAATTAAGTTTCATCTCATTTGAAACATGATAGAAGTAAAAAATTAAAAATTCATTTATAATATAGTAAACTCGCAGGTACCTGTTGTACCCGTAGGTACCCAGAAATTCATTTATAATATAGTAAACTCGCATCACTCACTCTTCATTTGGATTACTTTTCTTAAAAAGTCAATCATAATTGAAAATGAATAGTGAATTATACACTGGTAGTGTAAAAAACTCTTACACTGACAAACCAACGTGTGTTGTTGGATTCAAATGTACATGTTTGATTCCCTTTAAGTAAAGTTTCGGGTGGAGTCTTGTAAATGAAAAAAATACTCGTTGGGAGAGTTAATTCCACATAGCTGTAAATGTCTCCAAGAGATGAAATGTGAGAAAACAAAAAAAATCAAAACAAAATACAACAGACACAAACAGCTCTAAAGATGCAGCTCCAAATTAAACACCAGCAGTTCAATCCTAAAAAAAACCATAGCATATACTATGCTCATATTCTAATTTTGTCACGTCAATAAATATAAGATATGCGAACTAAAATGTGACGGGAAAAAACATTATTCTAACATTAACCACGTACCCCAACTCGGCTTTTATGTTCCTTCATCCAAAATTTTAATTAACACCCTTTTTTGAGAAAATGTCAGCAAAATCGAATGAGACATCAATTTGATGTTTGAAATTAACTGTATCGGTTAATTTGGTATCTCATATTATGAAAAGACAACCTTAATTTTTTATTTTGACATTAATCAATTTAGTCCTTAATATTAGTACAAGTCAATTAAATATAATAGAGCGTCTTACCATGACACATACATAACAAAGCTTCATTAAGATAATGTTTTTTTTTTGGATCAGCAATTCATTAAGATAATATTATTTGACTTTATTTGAACTTTGGAGTAAGACATGGATATATTTGTCGAATGCAAATAATTAATATCAGTAGTTAGATTTCATTATTGTAATGTGACCCAGTGGGGCTTTCTCTGTGAAAGAAGTGGAGGAATGAAAAAGGATGAAATTTCCAATGACATTTATTAGTTTCAGACTTTCAGACAATTAGTTTCAAGTTTTCGATAAGAGGGAGGATCATTCCAGTAAAAACTATAATTGTTAGGACCGAAAGACCAAACTAAATTGAAAAAAGAATATAGGAAAATATTCAGCAATCTCAATCTTGTGAATGAGGTACAAAATAAAATCTAATTAATTATATAGGTGCTAATATTGCAACTAAAATAGTGAAGTAAATGCACAACTTAATTAATGAAATAGTAATACTCTTAACTCATCATTAGAAAATGAAAAAAAATCTTATAAAATTATTTTAAAAACTCTCCTACATATATGAAGGTGACACGTGCCATAAAATAGTTTTACTTATTAATGATTGTTTATCAATAACATCCCACTTTATTATGATTGTACATTTTTAGTTGTGAAAAAGTACAATTCAAGCTAAGAGTTTAAGCTTTGTGGAAGAACAGTGGTATAATTTTACTCAAATAAAAATAAAATGTATTCCTTGTAGTAGTGGACGTAGATCTTGACATGTCCATAGAAAAAGAATAAACAGTCCATATTTAATTATTTTTAAATAAAATAAAATTAAAAATTTCAAATAATTAACAATTCGGGTAAAGTCCATGTGACTCATTCGTATGTACTTATTGGGCGGACATGCACTACAAAACAAAAGACATTTGGGGACATACTGTTTGCCACACTTACTAACATCATGGCAAATTCAAAAAAATAAGGCCCAAAATTAATATTGTGTAGCCCATGGTAAATAATATTAATGTTCATCTTTCACTATCACACTTTAACATTCATCACTTTCACGTTCATCACTCTATTCTCTTTTCCAAAAATCACTTCTTCACTTTACCACTTTCACACAATCACACCACACCATGACTCTAATATAAAAGCTTAAAAATTAATTATCCAGAAATTACTTCTTCACTTCATCACTATCTAGAAATCACTTCTTCACTTCATCACTATCCAAAAATCACTTCATCTTTGTTGAATTCCAAGATCGTTCATATATCTGTAAGAAATCACTTTATCTCCTTTTTTAATTCTATAATTTTGTTTCAAATCACTTCATCAGCTCTAATCCCTAATTTTTGAGTTTCTCAAATCCCTAATTTTTGAGTTTCTCAAATCCCTAATTTTTGAGTTTCTCAAATCCCTAATTTTGAGCTTCTCTAATCTATAATATTATCAGATATAGAAATATGAGAAATTATAATCCCTAATTTTCAGTGAATGTCAGTTTAATAGAACCAAACAAGCCTAAGAGGCCTCCAATCACTTTCTTCTTTTTTCATGTACAGTTTAGTTCTCTTCAAATTATTGAATCATTTTCTTCTTATTGCGATGATTATTGATTTCTGATTTTTACTTTGTAAGTTGTTGTTGATGCAAGGCTGAGTTCAGAGAAAAGTTAAAAAAGGAGAATCCAAACAACAAATCTGTCGCCACTGTGAGTGATTTGGTTTTGTGTTACTTTACATTTTTTCCCTGAAATTTAGAAGTTTATTTTCAAATGTAGTTACATTTTTACTAGTGTTCACATAGTATTGTTGTAATAAGGAGATAGCCAAACAATTTGAGTGGTAATTTTAACATGAGGAGTATATAACATTTCACCAAGAACCTGCTGGTGGTGTTGATAAGCCCAATGGCACGTGCTTTTAAAGTGTTTGAAGATTCAAATTTGTTTTCCGCCGATGTTAAATTTTCTAGATAATCCCTTTATAGACATGGTTTTTTAATTGCTCTGTCGGGAGGGCTGAAGAAGAGGAGAAAGTATTGAAGTTAGGATTGACTGCAGAGCAGATTAGTAATCCTCAATCAGCTTGTGGCAGTGTATGTCCTTTTCCATGTTTCTTTTTGCAATATAAATTTTGTTATATCATCTTGCATTTTACATCTTACGTGGCACGTTCTAAAGTTTGAGAAATGTGGATGCACACACACCAGACACAAAAACAGTTCAATAGGTTTACAGTGGTTTGATTAGATGGCTAGCTTTGTTACAGAGCTTGTGCTGCATCATAAATCCTTGCCTTATGTAGTTCTATTACATATAGTTTAGTACTATGGATTTAGAGGCTTAGGGCCCTTTTGGCATGCCGTATAAGACATTATAGTATAAGCTAATGCAATACATTGTTTGGTGTGACCAATGTATTGTATAAGCTTATATGTCATACCCTCCAAAAACCATTGAACAATCAGTCCCATGACCATTTGCTTGCTCACTAACCACCATCTAGGTAAATAGGAAGAAGCATATACTCAACTTGATTTGGCTTATTGAAGCCAAATGTTTTTCATGGGCACAGACAGAACAAGTTCATTGAACACCAACATTAATGGGCTATGTCATTTGCTTGAGGCGTCATGCTTGAAAGTTACTCTGATGTTCCTCAACTCTAAAAATATATTTGATTCCAATACATAAATTGTGGGAATGTGTTTTCAGTTTGTTATAAATTCAACCTGAATAAGTTTTTAAAATAATAATAATAATTTTTATAACTTGATTTTGGGATTAGGTTTCATATATACATGTTAATTTTGGGATTAGGGTTCATATATATTTCTTTTACATGCACAAAAGAAAAGGTGTTTTTGTAATAAAAAATTGTATCCTATCCAGTATTATAAATCATATCACATGAAATTTCCATTCCTTCCAATTCATCTATTGAAGCTTTGCAGAATTAGTAATTTTAAATATTCTTCTAAATTCATTTAGCCAACCACACCTAATGCAAAAATTGTGAATAATACCCTCCATTGCATCACTCTATCCTCTAATGCTGCTTCAGACTTGGCACCTATTTTTGGCATTACTCTCAGAAGTTGTTTTTGGTCTACAGTGTGGGCTAGGGGATGCTTTCAGGTGCAGTACATGCCCTTACAAAGGTCTCCCTCCCTTCAAATTGGGCGAGAAGGTAGTTAGTTTCCATGAGCTGTTTGGTGCCATTTCCATGGTAGGGCCTAGAACATTTCTTTAAAGAAAAAGTAATTGATTATTCTTTTATGCAGGTAGCACTATCCACTAATTTCCTTGCTGCAGACATATGATGGAAAAGGATACATCACACTTTGTTTCTGGTATGATAAATGTAATTAACCACATCATTATATGATATGTGGTTATTAGTTCCCTAATTATATTGATTAAGATTTGGAATTACTCTGTCCTATAAAGAGACAGAATTACTCTTCTGTGTGATTTTATAATTCCTCTTCCAGCAAAAACCAAACTCTCACTGTTCCAAAGTGATCCATGGTATGATGATTATTTGATATAATTTAATTTTCTCATAAAACTTGCTTTCTCATAAATGGATGAAATTTTATTTTGCTTATTAGCTTAATGGTACTATCTGCTCCAGTTCCCCATGTATATGTTTCGCATGAAAAGATATAGAATGATGCAGTTGTTGCAACAAAGTTAACAGAGGCTGATGTTAATACTCATTCAGTTGTTGGAACACCATATTGGGTGGCCCCAAAGGTATTAATTGTGTGATTTTCTTCTGCAAACCTAATAATTTGGATTGTGGGTTATAGAAGTGGTCTCTAATTTGATGTTTTCGAGGGTGATCACAAATAACTGTGCTTTAATTTTCCAGGTTATAGAAATGTATGGTGTGTGTGCTGCTTCTGACATTTGGAGTCTTGACTGTACGGTTATTGAACTTCTTACATGTGTGCCTCTTTACTATGATTTGCAGCCTATGTCGGCTCTTTTACGTATTGTCAAAGTTTGCTTATGTTAATAATTTATTGTTTCTTCAATATATCATGGGTCATAGTATCTGGGTTTCTTATAGCAATTGGCTAGATGATGATATTGACCGTGGCTGGTGTATTTTGCCACGGTTTTTTGGTAAAATAGCCACGGTTATAACCGTGGCTAACAAGATATTTTTTTGTAGTGATGACATAAAAAATATGTTCGGTTACCACCCTAAAATGTCAGTCCAACACGACGAATTCGTTGGTGGGTATTTCAAACAGACAAAACGAGCAACACACAAATATTATTAGAGAATTTTGAAAATCAAATACGCAAAAGAATACGTATTTGTGGAATGGGAGAAAGTGTATTTCATTTATTATATATGCATTTGTATATCAAATGTAAGAAAATACTATTCCTTTTATATTTTGCATGTAAATTATATATTATGCATATTTTGTATTATATATATGCATTTACATTTTGTATGATTGTTTATTATGATAAATACATTTATATATTTGTATGTAAGTTATGTAATGTTTATTTTGTACGAAGTGTATATAAATTTTTAGATATATATTTTTATTTTTGGGTGACTCGTAAGTTCGCTCTACCTGTCCATGTTTGCGACAGACATGATATAATTTTTAATGCCTTATTTAAAAATGGATATGCTCATATTAACCTTAATTTATGCGGACATTATTTGACTACGGACAGATAAGACTGTCCTAATTGTCAATACTATATATGGAGAAGATGGAAGATAGAATTAAATATAATAAAATTCAAAGATTTTGACCAAAAATGTGTAAGTGACATTAAAAATATGAAATACCAGCTGCCAAAAACAACGACTTTGTATAATTGCATTTTAATTACTCGCTTCTCCTTTAACGTCCTTGTGTTTTTTTTCAACCACCCATCAGTGCATCGGATTGATGGCTCCGCTAGGGAGGTGAGAGTTATAAATTAAATTCAACAGATTTGGTATTGTCAAATGTTAATTAGATAGGTTTAAACATATTTTATGTCCTATAATATATGTAACTTCATATGGAATGAATTGTAATTAGTTTTGAAAAAATATATATAATTCAAAAATATAATAATTTGCTGATCAATTACAATTTATTATATATATATATATATATATATATATATGAAGTAATAACAGACATTACGGGAAAGAGAATGTGATCTCCTTTATAAAGTCGAATAGGTATTTGTTGCTCAAGTTGTCCATTTTCCTAACTTTTTTTTTACTCTTTAACTTTTTAAACCTCGAATCAAAGGCTGAAAGCTAATAGGTCTGCCACTATACCGTACCACATGCTTAAATACAAAAGTCATAAACACTGCTTTATTTAATATTACCCCTAAATAAATCTTAACTAAAGTAGTTAATGGGAGTAACACCACAACTTTGAGTTGAGTCAGTGCAGAACTGTGTTAAAGAAAGTTAGCAAATTTGATACATCAACGTGTATGGTGGCTTTCCACTTCATGTCATGCTTCCTTTTTAATACTTGTTTATTCTTTTGGAAGTGTGGAATTTGATAATGAATAAGATGTTGGTCTAGTGGTACAAGCAAAATCTTATTGGATTCTCAAGGTTGATAATTTGATTTTTAGTATCAACATTAGCTGAAAAAAATAGTCACAAACTCTGAAAGAAATTAATTCTTTACCAAAAAAGTACGATAATACATTTGGTAATACAAAAAAACAAGAATATGATATTTCGCTAAAAAGCCTACAATAATCAGTACAAACAAATTGGCTTAATTTAGTAATCATATGACTCTACAAGTGGACCAAAAATAAAGGGCACCACATATACCCTCTAAGGAGGGTGCAGGTCTCGATAAAGTGAAAGGAAATAAAGGGTGAAATTTCTTAACCTTTTATCAGTTAGCATGTTCTGATTTCTGAATACTTGTTATTGTTCATTCCACTAAGCAATCACCAATAGTTTTTTAGTACTCATATGAATGTTAATAGCCTTAACTTCAGGGCCATAGACAGGGTTATATATGGACTATCTATAAAACACCTATATTGATACGTGTGTCGAATACAATACGTATCTGGTACATCGACATATGTTTTTTCTAAAATACAGGATACGATATGTTTAATGATACACGTATAAAATAATAAAAACATATAAAATATGTAAAATTATAAGTGTAAATCAAAATATCCTAAGTAAAAAATATAATGGAAATTTAAAATCATTGTCCTCTATAACAAATCTATCTTATTCTATTTTAATGAAAACGAATCAATCTTATTCTATTTTATTGAAAACGAATCTATATATCCTATACTTTACTGAAAACAAATCAGTATATACTATATTTTATTGAAAACAAATCGGATATGTATCTTAATATTTATTTATTTTATTTTATTTTTAAATTTTTTGGATACTCTACGGATACATATCCTTCACGAATTCGAACGTATCCATATCGGATACGTGTCGAACACCGACACATGAGAGTGTTTGACGAATCTGTGCTTCAGAGTGGACTATACAATATAAAGCACCAAATTAAAATTCCATATCCAACATGGGATGTTAGATGATTAAGAGAGACAAACTATAGAATTACCGGTATAAGTCACGCTCCAACAAGTTCTAAAATCCCTATTCAACTTTAGGACATACCTAAAACAAAGAAAACATAACCAATAATATATGAGCATTATCATTTTACGAAACAATTTTTGTGTCACATAAAGGAATGAGATTCTCTATACCTTCAATTTCTTGTATATCTGTCTTGGATCAATAATTAGTGTTTACTGTTGGAAAATTGTGACTCAATATGCCATATTTTTGTTGTATTTATTCATAAGTCATTGACTTACTTATATACAAGAAGGTATGGTTGTTTGTAACGGAAACAACCTAACTAAAAGTGGTAACAACCCCAACTAACAAACTTTTCTAACTAACTTACAATGAAGACCCTTCTAGAATATATAAAGTGCCCATATAAAACGTATGAGCTAATTAATAGCCCATGTGCATAAATTCTGACCGAGCATGCTTTATAGCCCAGATAGGAATTTGGTGCCCTAAGGTTGGCCAGAGTCACGAGCCTGACCATGTAATGTTGATGCGCCCAGCAAGGCCTTTGATGCGCCAAGCTTGATATTTGGTGCACCAACCTAGTCAGACCTGATGCGCCATCCTGAGCAGCCTGACCGAGAGACATGCGCCTGGATCGAGCAACATGACCGAGGGACATGCGCCTTACTCGAGCAACCTGACCGAGGGGCATGCGCATGATGCTTGGCGTGGCTTGAGCTATTTTGACTATGTTGTCTCGGTTAGGGTCTTCAACCTGATGTGTTGTGGTGCATAGTATTCTGACCGTGCTGGTTGGGCCAATGACTCGTGTTGGATCATGAAATGAACATTGGGTGTTTTCTTTGTGACCATGTGATGAATTTCCATGTTGCTTGGTTGGCAAGTCATTATGCTCATGTTGCTTGGTTGGCAAGTCGCCATGCTCATTATGCTCCAATAGCCCCCCGCAAGCTAGAACATTGATGTTAATTGTGCCTGACTTGGATAGTAAGTGGTGGAAAGGTGTAGGATCCAAAGCTTTTGTAAGTATGTCGGCTATTTGCTGACTTGTTTGGATGAGAAGAAGATGGAAGAGCTTGTTTTGGAGTCGTTCTCGAACCACATGACAATCAATATCAATATGCTTAGTTCTCTCATGAAATACAGAATTTGCACTAATATATCTAGCTGAATCATTATCACAATATAGAAGGGCAGGTTGAGTGAATTGTAGCTGGAAATTTGTAAGCAAATAAGTGATCCATTGAATTTCACATGAGATGGATGCCAAAGCTCTATATTATGCTTTTAAGGAATAACAAGCTACTGTTGTTTGTTTCTTGGATTTCCAAGAAACCAGGGAGTTTCCAAGGAACACACATGAACATGTGATGGATTTTCGTGAGTCTAGGCAAGCTGCCCAGTCTGAATCGGTGAATGCTTTGAGTTGAAAATGTGGTGTTGAAGAATAGAATAGCCCTTGTCTAGGGCTCCCTTTGATGTATCTCAAGACACGAGTTAAAGCTTGCTGATGAGCGATGGTTGGTTGTGCCATAAACTAACTCAATTGTTGCACAACAAAATTGATATCAGGTCTTGTGTTGGTTAGATATAGGAGTCTTCCCACCAAACTTCTGTATGATGCTGGATCAAAGTGAGGAGTTGAGGTGTCTTGATGTAATTTTGTGGTCTTCACAATAGGTGTAGGTGTTGGTCTTGATGCCAGAAAACCAGTATTTGCAAGTATATCATACTTTCTTTGGCATATAGTGATGCCTTGTGTGGATCTAAAAATTTCCAGGCCTAGGAAGTATTTGATTGGGCCTAGATCTTTGATTTTAAAATGAGTGTCCAATCAAAGTTTAACTAAATCAATTTCCTTTTGGCTATTACTAGCCAAAACCAAATCATCAACATATATAAGTAGGGCAGTGAAAACAGAATCTAAGTCCTTAGTGAATAAAGAATGGTCATGATGAGATTATGTGTATCCAAGAGATAACAAGCATTTGGTTAACCTAGTGAACCATTGCCCTTTAGCCTGCTTTAAGCTATAGAGAGATTTGTGAAGTTTACAAACCTTGTTTGGGGTTGTGCAAATGACACCTTGAGGAATTGACATATAAACTTCCTCAAATAGATCACCATGTAAGAAGGCATTGTTAACATATAATTGATGCACAAGCCAATGTTGTGAGGCTACAATAGCCAACAAGAGTCTTATTATGGTAAGTTTAATAAATGGGGCAAAAATGTCAAACTAGTCAAGGCCCTATGTTTGGTTATATCCTTTAGCAACTAATCTTGCCTTATATCTATCAATTGTGCCATCAAACCTATACTTAATTTTATAAACCCATTTAGATCCTATAGGTGTTTTATTAGGTGGTAGGTCAACTATGCTCTAAGTTCTGTTAACCTCAAGGACATTCAATTCATTTTGCATAGCCTCTATCCAGTGTTGGTGCTTCACTGCTTGAAAATAATGTTTAGGTTCTATGTTGGTGTGGACAGATAAGATGTGATTAAAAAACGATTATTGTGCCTGATATTTTGGTCAATATAATGGTTCCATTAGGCAAATTTATAGTGATAGGCCTTATGTGCTTGAAAGTGTTAGAATTTGATAGAGAGGGGTACACATGGTCAGTGGCCCCTGTATCAAGTATCCAATGATCGTTCATACCTGAGGGTTCTTGATATTCTTGGGTAGGTTTGCTTTGAGTGCCACTGCTTGGTATGACACTGAGTTGATTCCTATTATGTCAATTGTTTGGTCCACTACTTGATCCAATGCTTTTGAAGAGTGATTCTAGTTGAGCATAGTGTTCTAGCCCAAAATTGAAGCCTATGTTTTTTGTCTCAGAGATTTGTGTCTGATCCTTCTCAATTTTCTCTAAGGTCCTTTCTTGAGTTGTTGTCATGTTGACTGGTCCATTGTCTTGTCTTGTTCTCCCTTGAGATGTGTTGGGAGGAAAGCCATACTTGAAATAACATGTCTCTATGTGTACTCGTTCCTTCCACAATAGGTACATACCTTTTGTCCACCATTCCTATGTCCACCAAAGCCTATATTGAAACCTCTACCAAAACTTCTTCCTCTTCCTTGCATAGTACTTCCTCTTTGTCCAAGAAATCTTGATTTCCATTGTTGTGTAGTCTCACACCTGATAGTGCCAGGTTTATCATTTGAGAAATTGAGTAGTGCTTTAGAATTTGTTGGATTGACTTCATCAAATCGCCTTTCTTGTTGATGCACTAGTGAGAATGCCTTGTTTATTTATGGTAGTGGCTCCATAAGAAGTATTTGTGCTCTTGTTGACTGAATTCATCATTTAATCCCTTCATAAAACAGATAACATGTTCCACTTCTCTTTGGTCTCTAACAGCTTTGGTTGATCCGCAATTGCATTTGAACTCGCAAACACATATGGGTATCATTTTCAAGGACTCTAGTTCTTCCCAGAGTGTCTTCAATTCTATGTGGTAAGATGATATGCTCCTATCTCCGTGCTTCATTGAGTGCAATTCTTGCAATACATCTGAAATCCTGAAATAACCCCCTTTTGAGAATCTATCCTTTACATATGCCCATAAATCCTGTGCATTTTCAATGTATATAGTGTTTTGTGCAATCTCTATTGAAAGAGATCTTGTGATCCAAGATATGACCATATTGTTGCATCTATTCCACATATCATATTCGAGTGATGATTGTGGTGGAGGTGTAATAGAGCCATCAACAAACTTCAGTTTGTTCTTAGTCTTTAGTGCTCTCCTCATGGATGTCATCCATGAGTGATAATTGGTTCCCTCTAGTGCTGGTGTGACCAATACATCCTCTGGATTCTCTCCTGGATTGAGGAAATATGGGCTTTGCACCTCACTGGTGCTCAATGTTGTTAGCATGCTTCTTTCTTGCTCCATTGTTAATCAATTCTTAGCTCTTTTTCTTCCTTTGCTAGGATTCTTGGCTAGATCTTTCTTTGGGTGAGGTGAGTAAAGCTTATCTGCAACTTGGGTAAACAGAGCCTTCTCTAATAAGGCTATGATACCATATTGCAAAATTGTGACTCAATATACCTCATAATGTTATTATATTTCCGTTGTGTTTATTCATAAGTCATTGGCTTACTTATATACAAGAAGGTATGGTTGCTTGTAACAGAAGCAACCTAACTAAAAGTGGTGAAAACCCTAGCTAACAATCTAACAAACTTTCCAAACTAACTTATAATGAAGACCCTTCTAGAATATATAAAGTGTGCTCATATAAAACACATGTGCCAATTAATAGCCCATGTGCCAATTAATAGCCCATGTGCATAAATTCTGACTGAGCATGCTTCATGACCTGGGTAGGAATTTGGTGCGCCAAGAGTTTGACCTGTAATGTTGATGCGTCCAACAAGGCATCTGACGCGCCAAGCGTGATATTTGGTGTGCCAACCTAGTCAGACCTGATGTGTCATCCTAAGCAGCTTGACCGATGGACATGCGCCTGACTCTAGCAACCTGGCCGAGGGACATGTGCCAGACTTGAGCAACCTGACCGAGGGGCATGCGCCTTTTACTTGGCATGGCTTGAGCTATTCTGATTGTGTTGTCTCGGTCAGGGTCTTGAACCTGATGTGTCGTGGTGCATAGTATTCCGACCGTGCTGGTTAGGCCAATGACTCGTGTTGGATCATGAGATGAACCTTGAGTGTTTTTTATGTGACCATGTGATGCATTTCCATGTTGCTTGGTTGACAAATCACCATGCTCATGTTGCTTGGTTGGCAAGTCACCATGCTCATGTTGCTTGGTTGGCAAGTCATCATGCTCATTATGCTCCAATATTTACCAACAAATAAAAAATTACACTTTATTTAAATTTATTTTACAAAAATAATATATTAAATCCACATATTTAAATTACACCAAGTTAGAGCTTTTACAATGGAGAACAACATTTCTCATACATTATTTTATAATTGATTACAACTCCTCATAAAATAAGAACATTTATTTTTTCCCAAAATAGCCAACATTATTCATATTCTTATTTGTGTCTCACAATCTATCATACACTTATATATTTTTTTTAATAAATATATCAAAATATTAAGAATAATTACTTAATTATTAATAAATTAAAAAATGTTATAATTTATTATAAATATTAGAAATCAATTATAAATAAAAATATAATTTTTTTGATATACATGCAATTAGTGGAATTTTTGTTTAAGGAAAACAAGTTTGGGTTTTTCGATTTTTTTCTAAATTTTCATTTTTGCAAAATTGAAATTTTTTGTAATGATTTTGGATTTTTTGATGTTTATTCTCTTCAATAAGGAGTGTTTTTATTTAGTCACTTTTATTTTTATTTAAGAACAAAACACAAGGTATAAGAATGCCACAATGTAAAATAGAATAAGAACATTCTTATTCTATTAAGAACAATTTTAAAGACAATTACTGTGGATGTTATTAGGACATGTGATTTTCATCATCCGAGTCTCTCTGACGCCATAGTGAAGTGTTTGACCTCTCAACAACACTAGAACATAACCTATATGACTTTTTAGAGTTGTGGGCATGTCGACAATGAAGCATATCGCAATTATGCACACATTCTAAACAATAACATGATATAAGCTTATTGAGCACGTAGGTGCAGAGAGTTTTGTCTTCAACACAGCAAGACCCAAAGGTCAGAACCCTATAATGGAGATTATCTGTCTCATTTTTTGTGTCTCATTTATGTACTAAGCTAATTAAAAAGTGACATCTAATTAAAAATAAAAACATAAAATATATTTTTTATATCATATAGATGAATGTAATTGATCTAATATATGAAGACATGAACTTTTTGGGACATGCGATCCTATTTCCATAACCCTAACCTTTAAAAATAAAAATTAATTGATTACAATAACATGAATTGAATTAGGACAATGCCAATCATTTTGGACCCATAGGAATTACTAAGATATTAACATGATGCCAAGGAACACAATTAGTAAGAAATCTAATGATCGAGATTATTCCAACACAAATTTTATATAGATTGACATTATTTTTTCCAATAAAACATTTAAATTTTCATAAAAATTCTTTGAAACAAATCTAGTATTTATATATGGGGTTTCTTTACATGACTAAACCTCATTTTATAAAAGAACATGTTAACATCATATGTTCATTCAATTTTGACATAAGCACCCTCCTTAACTTTATTCACATAACTGTGTTAACAGGATTATTTTACTAAGTCACTATTATTTTAAAAAATGAAAACAAATTTTCTATAAACTCATTTTAGGCCTTCATCAAATGCATAGTTGATGCTAATTAACATACACTAAACTCATTTTGAGCCTTGGTGGACATTGTGATCTATTGGGCCGGAGTCCAGGTATGTCTCTAACATATATATGAAATTTACCAGTAGACTTGAAATCGATTTTGTCAAAAGAAAAATTTAAATACATTTCCACCACATCAACCATTCCTGGATGTAGACACTACATCTTATAGGGATGATGACAACGAGGTTAAAGAGTATTTGTTATTTGTGAATATCAAATGAATTTTTAATTTTAATTATATATTTTTATATTTTGTAATAATTAATTTGAATAGTATGATATTTATATGATAAATTTATGATCATAATCAAATAAGTATAATTTTGTATGAAATAACAATAAAATATATGATATATAATCTTAAAAAACTAATACATATAAAAAATTAATTAAAAACTAAATTTATAAATTTGAATGTATTCATGAGATGAGTATCATAAAACTCATTTCTACCTATAAACTATTATTATGGGTACCTAATCCGGTTATTTCTACGTGTACCCATAGGTAAGATTTTTTTTGCCATATATCTTGCTCTCGATTTAACTTAAGTAAAACCTCATATAAAACAATATTTTAGGGAGAATAAAGGAAGAATGACAAAAATAATTGCATAGTTCAATCACACACAAAAAAAGACAGCTCAATTACACGTGTATATGGAATCCAAGAGGTAGTCCAATTTTTTTACATGTAGCATGGAAAATTGTAGGCAGGATATAATATTATGGAATCCAAGAGCTTGTCCAAAAATGTTAATATTGAAATTAGTGAATATATTTTATTTTCTGTCGTTTAACATTTAAGACAAAATTGAATTCCTTAATATTTTTTTGCCAAACTGATGATTTATATTTTGTGTTAATTCAATATGTCCCAAGTTTTTTCTTAAGAGGCAACCCAATATAGGAAAAAGAAAATGACAATGAATTTGAGTGCATTTTCACAAATTTGAATTTGGACACTCATATTTTATTTGTAGCATTTCAGTTTAGATCAATTTAGTAGAAAATAATTTGACCCAATTGGAAAGGACTATTTACCCTTTAAATTAAGGGTGAAATAACTCAAATAAATATTTCTATAACAACTTAAATGAAACAAGTTTAGGTCTAAAGTTGATCTAATCAATATTTATAATCGATTAAGAAACAAAATTAATTTGATAGTCTCAACTCGATCCATTCACACCCCTACTAAATTTTGAACTGAGTTACTCTTAGTTTACTTATGTAATATATATTATTATCGTATGAAAATAAAATATTATCCTAAATATTACCATGTTACCAAATAAGTATGAGACATCCACAACCTTCCAAAATTAAATACAATTGAGATGTCCATAATTTTAGATTTATTATTTTTTGTGTCTATGGATAGCTATGAGTCCAAAAATGAACTCGACCAACATGTAGGTTCAGGTAAACCTATCAAAACAGATTAAAACCTGCAAAATCTTTTTGTACATGAAGATTAATAAATAATGTTAAATTTTGTAATTTAGAGTTAATATAATTTACAATGTAAATGAATTCATCTATGTTTTAGAAAAAAAGAAAATCAAACTTTAGGTCAACCAAACTACCATAAATATCTATATTATTTAATTCACTCAAGTATATGATACTTGTAATTAGTATAAATAGAGATGACAAAAGATAGTGGCGAGTATGAGTAGTAACTATCTGCTACTCATTCTGCATACTATAAATGTTATTCATAACCACTTATACCATATGGATACTTATTTATGAATTATAAATACAATGGGTATATACGAGTTTTCTTCATTTTTTTTTGGAGTTTTCTTCATTTTTTTTGGAGTTTTTGTTCATATTGGGAGTTTTCCATATTGTGAACATTTTATTCCTATTTAAGAAATGATTTAAATCTCATGTTTAAGAAATGATAAAATCTATTGTTTTGCTAATAAATCAAAACTCATGGATTTCTCCTTTTTAAGAATGAGTATGGTTGAATACTTTTATTAAAACTAAAATATTGAGAGAAGAAAAAAAAAGAACCATGAGGCATCATCATCATCGTTGGACACTTGTAGCTCCTGGTTGGTGGTGGTCACCATCTGGATTCTCATCACTACTCATCATTAGGGATGACAAAAAATCCGTACGGACACGAGTACGGGTCACAAACGGATACCTATGAGTAATATAAATGAGTTTTTAAAAATAATTATAGTATATACGGGCGAGTATGGGTATTATGGTACCCGTGCCTACGGGTACCCGTTACTTATATGATTAAAATATATTATATTGAATTAAAATAAAAAATACATTTTTCTAACATTCATTACACTATGTATATTTTTTCATTTTACTTTGTTTACATATTTTATTGAGTTTGGTGGTGAAACACCCTACAAATATTATTACATGTGTAAAACACACATTTTACAAAGAAAATATATATTTTTTTGTTAAGGAAATGAGAACAAAAAATCACACAAATAGAAAATACTAATAAATTTAGCATTTTTGCCAAATATTCAATCAAAAGGTACAAAAATAATTAAGTTTCATCTCATTTGAAACATAAAAGAAGTAAAAAATTAAAAATTTATTCATAATAATGAAAACCTTCATATACCTGTTGTACCCGTGGGTACTCAGAAATACCTGCATATAAGGCATCCATACATGTACGAGCGGATATGTGTAATGTTCTCCTATTTTAAAATGGA
Source organism: Lupinus angustifolius (assembly GCF_001865875.1). Taxonomy (NCBI): domain Eukaryota; kingdom Viridiplantae; phylum Streptophyta; class Magnoliopsida; order Fabales; family Fabaceae; genus Lupinus; species Lupinus angustifolius. The sequence continues at coordinate 20,822,029 of NC_032010.1, forward strand.
CAACGGGTAGTTACTACTCGTTGCCATCCCTACTCATCATGGTCGTGCCTCCTTAATTTTGTAGGGGAATTGATTTGGGAAGGTCCAAGGATGTTGACATGTTGTCGTCTACAAGGGAAGTGCAAAGGCACAAGTGTAGGAGTGTGCTATTGTTGTGCAAGGGTTGCCTCCTCACTTCTAGAAGGGACAGTGGGCAACAAAGTGGAGTTGTTGATATTAGAAATTAATGATTTAGGATGTCATATATTATCTAATAAAGTGTAGTAATGTAATTGTATCTATGCTCGACCATACATACTATGATACATATTATCAGTAGTTAAAATTTTGTTTTTAGAATTCTTGAGTATCAATTTGTGACAAGAGATGGGATCACATTCTCTGTCCCAAATTAAATATATATTGATTGACATATAAATAAAAGATAATTTAAAAAACAAAATATAATAAAAAGTAATTTTCTAGTTGACGAGAAAACTAAAACATTATTTTACAATTGCTTGTTTTTTTTATAATGTAAAATTGCATGAACTCTTCGGACATTCTTTAACAATTGCTTGTTTTTTTATAATGTAAAATTGCATGAACTCTTGACCGAATAAATTTTGCATTATTAACTCATTTACGAAATAAAATTCTGCATTAAGTCATCCATTTTCCCAAGTAGGTCTAAATGCGTTGTTGCCAACTAGAAAAGAAAAAAGAGAGTATGGTTGGTGAACAAGAACAAGAGAATAACTCAATAAAGAAAAGGAAGGAAAATAAAAGACTCGTTCTTTCCCTCTCTCTCAAACTCCTCAATTAGGGTTCAAAATCTTCACATTCTCTTTCCAAATTCCTAAACTTTCCCAACTGGGTTCTCCAATTCGCTCCCCCTTTCGATCAATCCACCATGATCAAATTCTCCGTCCCTCGTTACCTTTTCACAATCATCATCGCTCTCTCCATAATTTTCTCCTCCGGTACGGCCGAACACGACGAACCCTCCATTCTCCGGCTTCCGTCACAAGTCCCCTCCGGCGATGGCCTGCATGACTTGTGCGCTGGAACGTCGCCGTTGTCGTGCCCAGCGAAGTGCTTCCGGACCGATCCGGTATGCGGCGTCAACAGCGTGACGTACTGGTGCGGCTGCGCGGAGGCGGCGTGTGCCGGTGTTGAAGTTTCGAAATTGGGTTTCTGTGAAGTTGGGAATGGTGGATCATCATCACTACCTGGTCAAGCATTGCTTTTGGTGCATATTGTGTGGCTCATTGTGTTAGGGTTTTCGGTTTTGTTTGGTCTTTTATAATTGGAGGCAGTGTCTGTATAAAGTGTGATTTGTTTTGTCACATTATTACTTTTTGATGATGTATTTGTATAGCAGACTCCATTTTCTACAGTGAACTTTAGAATCTAACCCTGCATTTTAATTCTCTAGTGTAGACGGCGTCCGAAAACATTGTTGAATTTCAATTTTAAGAGTGTCTGGAAATTTTGTTGAATTTCAATTTTAAGAGTTGTTGTTTTGCAATTTTTTGGATGGGGGATTTTGACTATTCTTTTGTTGATTGAGAACACTACCATTCTTATATTGCCTTTTGTGTGTATAATTATTACTTTCCTTAAGATCATGGTGGTTTTAAACCTTCAAATTTTATTGTACATCATTGAGGTAGTTGACAAAACTTGCATGTGTGCATGATGTTATACGTAGTTGTTGCCCATATAAAATGTGTGTTAAATCGCCAATATAAAACTTTGTTGAATTTTTACGTGATTGACTGCACTGAGGCGTGACTCTGAATTTTTCTGTGTTGTTGAAATTTGAAGACAAGGGGGACTGCTTTAGGTAATGTTTTCATATCATTGAGGAACTTAGCATTTCAATCTGTTGTATGGAAACTGTGAAATGTATGCATGCAGAGTTTGGAGGGAGATAAAATTGAATGAAACATCTTGAAATATAAAGGTAAGGGTTGAAACAGAATGGGAGTAGCCTTCTCATTATTTGCAAGTTTTGTTCTATTGGTTTCACCTAAATTTGGGGATGGGGAAGAGAAGAATTAGTGATATTTGGGAGAAGGAAAAGGGAACATTTCTCTTCCTTTCATTCCATTATGATATTAGCTCAAAACTAATTTGAACCTGATTTATCCCTTTTCATTGTATTCCATTCCCCTATATTTCATCCATCCAAACATAAACCTACTCTATTATCACTGCTTCAACTTGTTGAGCTCGTTTGAATGAATTGATTGAGACTATTATTCAGGTCAAGTTGTTGTCTCTTGTTCCTTTCCTGTCTATTTTGCAAATATTATTGCTATCTGCACTTTATAGCCATTCCACATTTTGTCACTAAGCTTTTCATAATGGAATGTCCAATTAATTGAAGTTGTATGCATTTTTAGTGTAAAGGATTTTACATTGACACCTCTAATTTTATTCGAATCATGACTTTTGGGTGCTAATATCATTTCTTAGTTTTATGCTGCCACAGCTTATTCATCATGGAAATCACCTTAGGCAGTTAACCAAATTGGGGTTCTTTTGATTTTGGTGGAAGGAAAAAAAAACAAGAGATTAGGGATAGGCATTAGGAAAAAAACAAGAATTGTACTTTGTCCCAACCGTATTTGAGGAAATATTAACAAGGGAACACATATATTTAAATTAAAATTTGAATAATTCAATATTTTTCTGACTAATTAGATCAGAAGTGGTAATGAATTGAGTAATACACTTTTTGAGACAAAAAAATGTAATCTCAATATTAAAAAGTAAAAATAAAATTGCCCCAACTAAAACCTTAAAAAAATTAAAAACTAAACCCTTTCACTTCCCTCTTCAAATTCAACCTTCGTGATCATCTAGGATTTCTTTAGTTATAGTTTAAGGTCACATCTTTAACCTCACCTGATGAATCATCTTCTATTTGTCCTATTGGGCTTATCAATGGAGACATTGCCAACTAAGCTTTATACATAGTTAGAGCTGGAGCATCATGTTAGTTTGATTGGATACAGAACTATGAAGTAGCATTCTCCCGAGGACAAATAAAAAAAGGCAGCCCAACGCACGAAACTCTACCTAATATGGTCTAAGAATTATAGATATATAAAACCTTACTAATTAGGAATAATAATTATGTATGGTGAATGGTGATAGCAGACTGATCAGGAATCTTGATAGCCTCTCGATCTACAAAGAAAATCAAGAAATGGATTCGAGAAATCACATATGTCTTATTCTCACTAATCATACAATTGCTAACTGAGTTAGCTTAATTATTGATCAAGGGGAAATGCAAGGCTTGAATAAGACACTACTCATGAATAGATTTGGATTCATGATAAGGGCAATCATTATTCGGTCAGAAATGCATATAAGGTGCTTCAAGAGGAGGATAGTAATTGTGATAATGGCTTCTTTAGAAGATTGTGGGTTTGTAATGTTCCACCAAAGATGAGGTGTTTAGTATGGAGAATTTCCTTAAATGGTCTCCCAACAAAATTGAATCTAGTTCAAACGAGAAGTCTTAGGAGTTTAAGACTCACCACGATGCACTCTTTGTTGCGTGATGAATGAATCAACAAATCACTTATTCTTTCCGTGCTATATTTCCTATAGTGTTTGGCAAAAGCTTTACTTTTGGTTTAGTTTTAACCAGTGTTGTGAGAACCGGACCAGACGGTCCGACCGGTTTGACCATTGACCAGACTTGAAAACGGCTATGGTTTGCAGTCTTAACTGAATAAGAGTTGAACCGTTTTGAACCGGGAAAATTCCGGTCAGATCGTGTTAAACACGGTTCAACCGGAATAACCCGGGAAGTAAACCATATGGTTCACTTAAAATTTAAAAAATAGAACACTGCTCTAATTTTTTGTTTTACTCTGATCCAAAAAAAGATAAAGATATGTTACTTTGATATTATTATACACAATTGTTGATTATACAAAGTTTAACATTTATATATAATTATATATTTATAAATAAAAGTTATTAATTATATAAATAAAAGTTATTAATCATATAAATAAAATCATTCGGTCTGACCGAACGGTTTAAATCGGTTAAACCAAATACAAGACCTCTTCCAATTTGACGTCCGACTCGGATTTCACAATATTGATTTTAACTCAATTATACTCAATGATGTTAAAAACAACTTTTCTTTACATGTAATATATCTCATGGATGGAGAAAAAAAACAAACACCAGTGGATGTCTCTTTGGTTCATTACTATCTGCACACTGTGATTAGTTAGGAACAAAATCATTTTCGAGAACTCTCGGTTTCACCTAGATGAGGTATTGGAGTTAATTTTTTTGTAATTCTTATAATCTTCTTTATGTTTGCTTTCCTAGCTTCAACTACTCTTTTGTGGAGGGAGTGATGAACCCTGTTAATTATCTTCTTGATTGTACTGTTTAAAAGTTTTGTGGATATAGGAGTATCACTTGTTATCTTGATTTCTAACTTTTTTTCCTCATAAATCACATTGTTAATAAAAAATAAGGAGAAATATTTTTTTTTAATATTTAAAGCCTCTTATTACTTGATTAAAAGGAAAAAAAATTAATATAGAAGTAAAAAATAGAAACTCTAAATATAAATAATTTCAAACTTTCTTTTCATTTTGTATTGCTATAATAACCTCTTTCCTTTCTCATTTGCTAGAAAATATTTATAATGTATCTCCTGATACAAGGAGATACATTATTCTCTAATTAACAAGGGTTAAACAAGTTACTATCTCATAGATTTATCAAGACGGAGATAGGGCTCGAGCAAAACCAAGCCGACTAAAAAGTTATGTTATTATTCATGTATGAAAGTTTGCAGCTCAAACTCGCGTAAATGGGTTGTGGTGAGTCAACCTTGATAATGTAAATTGTAAAATAATTATTTATGTTTTAAATGTTTTAAAACTCTTTTAGAAAATATTTATAATTTGATATTATTTTATACCTCTTTTATAACACATATTTTATTAGGTCATATATACTTCTATATCTATACTATATATAAAGTCAAAATATGATGTAACTATTACTACAATATAATTTGTATTTTTCTATTTTGCCCTTAATATTTTTTAATTTCTAAAAAGACCATATAATACTATGTAACAACCTTAATAAAGATACATTGGAGGTTATTTTTGGAAGATGATAGTTGATTAGGAAGTTAGGAATTAAAAAGTTAGGTTTGTGTTAATTACTTGTTTTATGAGCTTTATTGTCTTCTTTTTTCTTGTATAAATAAGCTGTACTGACTCACTTCTTATTCATCAATTCAACTCAATAATGAAAATATTATGAGGTATAGTTTAATACTATAGTGTCAATTCTCTTTTCCTATGGAGCTTGAATCTTTGCTCTTTTTGTTCTTATCTTGAGTTCTTTCTTTTCAAGTATGGAAAGTCATGTTTCAACATAATATCATAGCAGTAATTATCTTTTAATAGCTTCCGCTTATGACTGCATTATTCCAAAATTCTTCTTCCTCATCTCAAAAGCCCTAGAAGAACCATCTCAATAGCCCTAGAAGAACCTTGTATTAATCATCATCAACAGCAAGTATTGCATCTTAACAACATCATGATTTTTTCTACATGTGCTCAACTTCTGCTTCTTCATCAACAAAAGCCTTAACAGGGTCACCGCTTGGAGAGGAAGGCACTAGATGTTAAAATGGTAGTAAGCATGGATAAGAGAGATTCTTGATGAACAAGAAAGAATGATAAAATGTTATTGAATTGAATTGAATTCCAAAGTTACATTGAATCATCCATATAAAGGGAAGAAAACACTAACTACCCAAACAAAATTAACTAACCGACTAAAAAAGCTCAACTATTTTAACATTCCTCCGCAAGCTGGAATGTATCAAACATTTCAAGTTTGAAATAATTGTGTTGAATACGATGATATACTCTAATACCTCATCTTGCTAGTGAACGAGTCTTCGTCTTCCAGTCTTGAAATTTGAACGTGAAGCAATACTGACGCTTAACCACCATTTGGCAGAAGCAATTTCATCTGATGCTTAACCATCTATTTGACAGAAACAAACCAATCATGACGGATGAAAGAGAGAAAAGAGATGGACCTTAATCTTGATCCTTATATGTTGCTTCAATGAGGAAAAAAATTACACACTATAATATTGTGTGTTTAATGAGAGAGGTAAATAAAATAGAGTATAAAAGAGAAGAGATAATTGGAGGGTAATGATAAAGAATAAGAAAAATGAATTTACTGAATGAATGAGTGTTTTTTTTAGCAAGATCAAAAAAGACCTCCATTTCTTGAACAATCCACCATGATTTCTCTATGTTCGATTCAATCATAGACTTAGCATCTTCAAGGCAGGAAAGATTCAAATAGAGCATGAATACCAATAATACCAGTGGTGAAACTACAAGCCAAGACTAGTGTCAATGTGATGCATATATAAATCACCTTCCCTGGCTCACCCTCAAGATAACGTTTAGCCATAGCTACAAGCAAGGGTTTAATAACAAATATAACAAAACTCATAGAGGTACAAAGGTGATTGAGAGTGTAGTGATTGCACCCATGAAAACAAGGAAAGATATTGAATCATCACCTTTGGATATTGTGGCTCTGAGAATTAAAGATATTCCAATGCCAAGAACAAAAGGGATTGCAATACCAGATACTGCAATGTTGAAGAAATAAATGATATTGATGATTATTCTTTGTTGAATCTTGGAACGATAGAAGCATAAGCGGAAGCCATCAAAAATAGATAATTATTGCTCTGATATCATATTAAAATGGTAGTAGGCATGGATAAGAGAGATTCTTGATGAACAAGAAAGAATGAGAAAATGTTATTGAATTGAATTGAATTCCAAAATTACATTGAATCATCTATATAAAGGGGAAGAAAACACTAACTACCCTAACCAAATTAACTAACCGACTAAAAAAGCTCAACTATTTTAACACTAGAATTGATTCATGTAAATGTGGATCTACATTATCCTTGTCATTGTCCTCATCGTCAGAAGAGACATTATTATCCAGAGGAGCAGGGTCAAAGTGCAAGTTCATTGCAAAAATAGATGATTCTTGAAACTCTTCTTTGGAAGGGTTGTTGGGCTTCTCATTAACAACCTCAACTTTAGTGGAGCTTTAGCAGGGATTGATATAGGCTTTCTTGTTGGATTGAGTTTGGCATTTCCAATTTTATTGTTCGAAGTGTACTTCTCCCAGAGCAATGTAGATTCCTAATGGTGTGGTTGAATAAATCATTGCATCTTTTGCATCTAAGCTCCATACATCATCTGCCCATTCTTGAACATTTGGTTTGCTTTCTTATATGCTGCAAAATTGAGACTGGTAACTACAAATGATAGCAAACGATCTTCTTGTAAAAATCCAAGATAATGAAAAAGGGGCACAAAATGTTGTTGCAAATAGCACATGATGGAACATATTGTTCTTGATATCTTTCTCATGCTATAGTTTGTGTTTCTGTCATCAAAAGTTATTTTGAAGATATTGTGTCCATGGACTTAAGAAAAATATCCAAGTTCATCAAAAATATCCAAGTTCAAGTGTCGCTCGGGCAAAGAGCCACCAGTACCAAGCATCAAGTCTACATCAAGTCAAATAAGAATTCATTTTCAAGGTCTTCAAAAATGGAGTACCATGACCAATCTATCATATACAAGATTACATCATCATTTTCTTATTCTTCAACATTTACCTCTCTAGCATAGGATCAAGATTCTGATATGTTTTCTCTCTTTCATTATTAATGGTTGAATAACTTTATGGATGGTTAAGCATCGGATGATTAGCTTCTATCGAGAGTGGTTAAGCAAAGATATAGCTTCTACTATGGATGGTTAAGCATTTGATGATATAGTTTCTGCCATGAGTGGCTGAGCGTTGTTATTGCTTTTTCAAATCAACTTCAAGCTCGAGAGTGAAAATTTTCACCCACCAGCTTGAAGAGATATTAAAGATATATTGAAAGTTATTTTTGGAAGATGATAATTGGTTATGAAGCTAGGAATTAGCAAGTTAGGTTTGTGCTAGTTAGTTGCTTTACAAACTTTCTTTTCTTTTATTTTTCTTGTATAAATAAGTCATGTTAACTCACTTTTTATTCATCAATTCAATAATAAAAATATTATGAGGTATTGTTCAATACTCTAGTGTCAATTCTCTTTTTCTATGGAGCTTGAATCTTTATGGAAAGCCATATTTCAACAAACCTCAAACACATTAATCGTAAGTTGAACATTCTAATAAAAGGCAAAAAAATATATAATATAAAGTACATTCAATTCAAAAAAAAATCTAATTCTCTAAAATAAAATATATAATACAATTAGAAAGAGGATAATTATCATGAATAATATTAAAAAATAGTAAAAAATGTGAACTAGTTACCTAACTATTTATCTAGACATAATAATGTGTAATTATAAATATACCTAATAATATTTGTTATTTTCTATTGAAGGGATTGGTTGGGATCTGTATATCTTCCTGAATTAGAGCATTAGTCGATTTTGGATCACCCTGGGTGTATACGTGAAAAAGAATTTTCATGCTCAATTTAGTATTTTATATTGCATGCTTTTTAGAGATAGAAATAGAGTGAAAACATATATATTTTCCTTGTGGGTAATGTCACCTATTTATATTAAAATGAAGTGGTTTGCATCGAAAGGGAAGGTCTGACATTATTATCAATGACATGACTTTGTTATTTCTTAGTCTATCAGATAATATTGTTATAGATTTGGACTACTTACTGTGTGGGCAATGCGGACCTGCGCTGCTCAAGCCGTGACTTTGCCTTTGGCGTGAAGGAAGGTTTTTCGGCATAGCAAGTGTTGACTTGACTATGTTCTATGAGTGTCGTCCTTTCCTCTAGCTAGGTAAACCTTTCGAACAAGATCGACAGTTGTATGGACCATATCTTATCTACGAGTTATTGGCCTCATTCCTAGTGGTTGACTGATGTTTGGACACTCAAGATACTCGGATTGAACAATATTAGATCTTTCTAAATATCTAGCTTTCTTACCACATAGCAATTGTTAAAATCTGCAGAGCATAATCCCATTACAACAAGAAAAGAGAGTGAAGGCAATCTGGAATGAAGTAAAAATTCTCACAGTAATGTTGCAGAAAAAAAATGTAGTTATAAAAATGAGCCTTCCTTTATATAACTTAGCCTTCTTACCATTATACAACGTAACAAATTGAAGAATTTGATGCATTTGGACAATCAATCTCTTCATACAACTTGCAAGCATAAAATCTATCCTTCTATATTTATTCATAAATCACCCCAATATGATCCTCTATTAACATCCTAACCTCACCTAAAATCTTTATTTATTTGTTTATAAATCACCTCGGTATAATCTTCGATTAACATTTTGGCCTCACCTAAGGGTCTCTTTGCAAGTTCAGTTTTGGAGGAGAAAGAATGGAAATGGAAGTCTTCAAAGCCATCTTACAAATATACTTCACATTTCTGAAGTTTTTCCTTTTCCTTCATTCCTCTCCAAAACTCAGCTCGCAAACGGAACGTACAAACAGTATGAATTGCAAAGTGTAGTGTTGCACTATTTTAACTTATTAGGGAGCAAAGCACCAGGGCTAGTTGTTGGCAGATAAGGAATTGGCTTATCCCTGTTAAGAAGAAACTCCACCACTTCCTGCATAGAGGGCCTCCCTTCCTTCTCATTCAAAGTGCAAAGCAATCCGATTTCGAGAACACGAATCGCCTGCTCCATGTTGATCAATGGTCCCATCCTTCTATCCACCAACTTCACTTTTTCATTAGTTTGATGCAAGTTCCAAGCAAAATCCAATAAGTTCCTCTCTTCTGCTTTTTCCTCATGTTTCTCCTCCTCAACCCTTCTCCTTCCAGCTACTACTTCCAATACAAGGACTCCAAATTCAAACACATCAGCACCAATACTCACTAATGACTCGAACTTCTTTGATTCTGCTCCGATTAGTACAAACCCAAAATCACCCAAAACAGCTCTAAGACTAAGATCTAGAAACACACTGCTGCATTTCAAGTTCTTGTGGGCTAGTTTCTTTGTGTGTAGGAAGTTTAATCCATCGGCTACGTCTTTAATAACCTTTAACCGCCGCGCCCATGGAAGAACACCAGTACCAAATAGCCATTTATCTAGGCTGCCATTGTGGACAAAGTCATAGGCCACCATGATCTCATTGTTGTCTTCACACCAGCCCTTAACAAGAACCAAATTCGGGTGGCGAACGTTACTAATGGTTGCGATTTCCTTCAACAAACGTTTCCTATAAGAGATGTATGTGTTGAGAAACTTGCCTGAGAATCTTTTCACTGCTACACTGCTTCCATTTGAAAGCTTTCCCTTATAGTACTGTCCTCTAGTATCACTACCAAGAAACTCTACCTCACTGAATGATCTAGTTGCGAAGGAAAATTGGGAAAAAGTGAATTGACACGGTTTGTTTGGAGGACTTGGCCGGTCAACTTTTGCCTCCAATGAATTGTTTGGTTTGGCTGCATTTCCTCTACGCCTAAGGATAAAGCTAAAACCAACGATGGAACTGAGAGCCACCGCAGCCATAAAAATAAAAAAGCCGCGCGGAATTTCATCCTTCCTAGACTTCTTCTTGTCAGGTTTCTTTTCTGTTGTGGTGGTGTTCTGAACTGAGATTTTAGACTTGCAATTTTCAGCAGAAGGGAAGCGAAGAAAAGCTTGGCTAGTAGAAGTGAAGTTCCAAGAGAGTATGCTGTGGATTTGATTATTGTTACCTGTGGAAGCTGAGAACCCTACAAACATGTACTCATTGAGATATGGAGACAGATCCATTGATTCTGAAAAGATAGGCTTAAAAGGAAATCTTTCTTTCTCAGCTCCTAATCGAATATCGACTATTTTTTTAGGACCATCATAGCTGATCCATACATAGTGAACAAAACCATCCTTAAGGGGCAATCCAACATCAGAAACATTGATAATTCTAGTAGATAATGTGGTACCTAAATTGTTGCTTTCATTATTTGTTGGATCTCCTGATTCTGGTTTCATTCTTGTGACAAAATCTATTACCAATGCCTTGTAATCATTCTCACAAATACCACCATTGAGCATTCCAACCAAAGGCCCTGACCCTCCCACAGTGAACTCATCAGGGACTATAATGAAAGTTAAGGCACTGCCACCACCAAAACCTGTTTGATTTTTAGTAGAATTGTTGACTTGGAAAGAAAAAGCAGTTTCAAAAGAAGCTGGAGTGTTTGTACTTGGATCGAACAACCGGATCGGAAAGGAGTAGATTCCTCTACCTGGTTGATGTTTGATATCTTTGCCTTTTGCTTCATTTGAGAATTGAAGAGCACCCTTTTTAGTTGAGAACTTGGCATTGCCAATAAGCCTTATACTATGGACAAGTAGTGGGTTATTGGTTAAGTTGAAATCAGGGAAGGAAAAGTGTTTGGTTACATTAATTGGATTTGGAACATTACGTGTTGAACAAACTGCAACTTGGTATTGAATTATGGAAGCTAGAAGATTGATTAACCAAAATATGGAGATGAAATAGTGTAAGGAATTCATTGCAAGTTTGCAACTACTTACTAGGATGATATGATTTAGTGTTATAAATAAAGTTTGGAAGATAGTTGGTGAAAGTTACCATTGGTTAATATAAACTTATTTTAAGTAATTACAACTTATAATTCAACACATCTTCATGGAGCTTTTCCACATCCCAAAATTTGAAAACAATTGTTTGTAATTGCTAAACTTGGTTTACACTTATAGTTGTTTTCATTTTTTTGGTTTTCCAATGTATCCTCTGCAATTCTGTCCGAATTAGGAACATTCACATGTATGTGAGGTTAACTCTCCCAACACATCCATAAGACTCGAAACTGAGAATTTGCTTAAGGAAAAACAAACATGTACCACTTGAACCAATATTCATTTGTAGTTGTCATTTTGATACAATTAGTTGATATTTTCATTAAAATAAGAGAAAAAATATGTATATATATAATTGTGAGTAGAGAAAAGTAATTCAAATGAATGATGAATGATGCATTAATTGCATATAAATTTTTACATTGTCACTGCATATATATTAGGCTCTTAAAATAATTTAAATTTTGTAGAAATTAAAATGTTATGAGAAAAAAACATAAACAGTCAATAAAAAAAATTCCATCTTGGAAAAGTATGTCTGACATACAAGCTCCTTAGAGTTTTTTTATTCCTCACATATATATTGCAATTGTTTATAATTTGTTGTTTGCATGACTTACAAGTTGGTTAAATAATATCACTGCCGTATCAAAATTATTAAAAGACAATTAATATATTTTTGATAATTTGATAATTGACCAACTAAGATAATTATTTCATGTATATTTAGATACAGCTTATAAGTAACTGTCAAACTAATCTTTATTAATTACAAAGATGAAAAAACTTTTTATATATTTGACTCAAATTTTGATGTTTGTTAAATATTTTTATTTAATTATGTTTATAAAGTTATTTCTTTATCACAAAAAATAATTTAAGTTATTATAGTTAGTAGAAAAACATTCAACTATGTTTTTCATATAGTTATTTAATTTTCCGGAAATTTATTTTATTTACGATTATATTTTTTACTATTATATTATCCCATCAATTAAATATTATAAATCGTAAATTTTATTACCTGTTTAATTCTTTTACTCTTGGGACATAATTATCTAATTACTAATATGATTTTTAGAACTTTCTATTACCTCTTTGCTATAACTTGAGGTTTTTATTTTATATTGTGGATTATAAAATGAATAAATATTTTATTTTATTTGAACTGTCTTTTTATGCATAAAAAATGATCTTATATTTATGAAAATATAATTATAGTTTAATATAATATAATAGTAGTACTTAAGGGAGGGACTTGAGTTAGAAAGATTCTCTTATAAAAACTGTGAGAAGCAATGTTATTAATATTTTATCGATGTCAAATCGGTGATGATATTGATATAGTGTTATAGCAGTTCAATTGGTGATTCACTAATTAAACTGTATACATGTGAAGTTAGATATACATATACAATATATTAACATTAATATTGAAAACCTGCCAGTTTTGATCGATATGATTGCATGATCAATATAATTAGTATATCATACCGGTATGAGAACCGATTCACTGATTTATTGGTTGAGTGGTACTAACCTATTTTTACAACACTCGTGAGAATAACAAAATTTAGGTCTTACGACCATCATAGATAGTTAAAATTAAAAGTTAGTTAATGATAACATAATAGTCATGTTCATGTATCTTTCAATCTTGATGTTCAAACAAGGTCCAATAGTCTATATTAATTTTTCTCATTTCTCACATTAACAAATTGTTCTAATATGAGTTGGTCTCCAGTATTTAAATTCAAATCATAGTATAATAATATTTTTTATTTATCATTCTGCAACTATGGAGAGAATTTGACCATATTATAAATTTTAACTATGTTTAATAGGAATATTGTTAGACAAAATAAATATTTCAATATAAATAATTATAAAATATTAATATAATAATAGATCTTGTATTATTGTGTTAAAATGTTATCATAATTAATTGCATTGAGTAATTGTGCTCTCAATTAATTAATTGTATTAAAAAAATTAATTATCAACATCAAATAATGTACTATGACAAGATTTTATCTTACTTTTATCTAATCGAAAGAGAATTAATAATAGAAAAGACTATATTGGTAGTAAAACAACTTTCCATTTTTATAGATCGCAAAAATAATATAGTGATCACAATTATTTCTCGTCTCGAAGCATAAAGTAGATATGACAAGGGTCGTAAACTTACTTTTAGATTCTCAAATTAATTTAGAGTAAATACTCATTTTATTCTCTCATGTTTTTTGACCTTACCAATTTAGTCCTTCAAAAAAGAAAAGACCTAAAATAGTCCTAAAAATTCTAAATGTAAGTCAAATTAGTCCTTTTAGGGGTTAAATTAGTCTTTACCAACTATTGTAAAATATCTAAAAAGAACTAAATTGACCCGCATTTGAAATCGTTGAGGACTATTTTAGGTCTTTTTTTTTTTAAGACTAAATTGGTAAAGTCAAAAAATACGAGAGACTAAAATAAGTATTTACTCATTAATTTATTATTTAATTCATTTTTATTTAATTATTAAATAAGTAATTTCACTTAAAAGAGAATTAATAGCATAAAAAAATTGCATTTCGTCATGAAGTAACTTCACCTTTCAAAATATAGTAGAGATAATACGACTTGACCATAAATGCTTCTTGACTCGAAGCAACTAGTAAGATACTAGACATAACTTTAGTATTATATTGAAAAAAAATAATTTATTAATTAATACATTCTTATTTAATCATTAAAGTAATAATTTAAGTTAAGATACAACACAAGATATTTATTACTATTATACTCTCACGATAATTTATTAATTAAGTTATATATTTAATGAATTATTTTAATAAAATAATAATATTTAATTAATTATTATGTATTCAAATATTGACTCTAATTATGTTAAGAATTTATTTTTCATTAAAGACGAATTTTAGTTTTATTATCTAAAAATGGAAATGAATTTAGTTTTATGTCAAGAATGAGGTGACATCGCCACATAGATTATGTGCCAATAAGTGGTAATGATGGGACACGGGCGAGAGTGGCGCGTGGCTGAGTCTGGGGTAAGAGCGACACAGTGCATTAGCAATCTGAGACGTTAAATGACGTTTAGTTGTTTCAAGTAGCGGCAACACCAATAGGAGCGTGACGTCTGGTACTTTCACAACTCCTCAAAGTTGAACTCCACGCACAAAGCTCAAGTTTTTTTTTTTGTTTTCATCTTTCTTTCTTTTTTTTATGGTTTTTTTTTGTTTCTTGGTTTATCACTGTTCATTTTTTTCTATTTTTTCCACCGAACTCTTTTTCAATTTCCCATGCTATTATGGTTTTGTAATGTTCATATTAAATATTAAATAAAATAAAACTGCTAAAAACTAAAAGTTTTATCTGTGATTTTTTGAAATTATGAATTAATTAAAAAGAAAATATAGGTAACCAAAAGTTTTATGAGCACTTATTAAGAATCAAATAGTCAAATGAAATAAAACTAATTTCATGACATTTAAAAATGCAAATTTGAAGATAAAATATTTTTTATAAAGAATATTTATAAAAGAAATCTGTAGTTAGGTATAATATTTTATTTAACTTCAGCATTTACTAGATTACCATTTTTAGACCAAAACTCCCATATAACTAGAAAATTTCAAAACTTAGTGCAATACTCATAAATGGATAAAAAACACGATTGACCGATTTTCAATTACACAGACATATTCAATTTCTTTCTAACCACAATATCCCTCTTATAAATCATTTTTTTGCACGTTATTTTTTCCAAAGCTTTAGTTTATTAGAAAAAAATGTATACATTGATAAGGTAAGAGTTTTTAGATTGTCAATACATTATTTATCATTTATTTTAAATTATCATTGAATTTTTAGAAAAATTAATCTAAATAAAAAATAAATGATACATCGACTATGCATAAATTTTTATATTTTTGGGGTGTATAGTTTTATTCATTCATGTTCTAAGCAAGCTTCCTTGGTTCAAACAATTCAGAGTACCACAATTAATTATTGTTTCACCAACATTATCCAGTATTATCTTTCTGATTTATTGTCATTCTTTCAATGAAGTATATGACTATCTTATATATATTAGTAATTATGTTTGTATTATATATGTTCCAATTTACTAAATTGTTATATATATATATATATATATATATGATATTTTTTTTTAGTATTATGATGATTTGTAATATATCTTCTAATTTTTGTGATGTAGGATTTTTTCTAGTACTATTAATAATATTTCTCATCTTTTTTGGTAAGGAACTAATATCTTTCAAGGTACGTGGTTGCTCCTTCGAACAAGTATGATTTAGTAGAGTCTTACACCACTAGACCAACACATTGTTGGTTCGTGATACTAGATTTGAAACTAACATATACCTTAATTATTATACATGTATTGTTATATATATCATTAAATTATTTATTATGTATAATAATAATGGTGAATTGTATTGTTATATATGTTTCTAATAGTATATATGTTACTAATTATGAATTGTATTATTGTATATGTTCTCATTCACTTTTTCTTCATAAATAACATCATTGTTATATAATATAAGACCATTACAAGTTTCAATTTTTTTTACTTATAACTAGCAAGTTACTCGTGTATTCGCATAATTGTTGTCACGTGATTAAAAGCACACATATTACATATGTATTCACATGGTTAAGAGCACATATGTTACATGTACACTCATATGGTTAAGAATACACATGTGAGCCGTATATTCACATGATTAAAAACGGACATGTTACCACTACATTCGCATGGCTAAGACTACATAGGTCACTCGTGCATTTATATAGTTAAAACACACATGTTACTCGTATATTTGTATTGTTAAGAACACATGTGTTACTAGTTTATTTGCATGTTCAAACACATAAGGAAAATAAACGAAATTTCGAAATTATATTAGGCTTTGTTACCAAAAGTGTGATCATAACATTTGATAATAAAAATACTAATTGATCAAATAGTTATTTCGATAATGATATATTATGAGTTATTTATCATTAATAATATTATAGATTAGTATTCATCACTTCTCCCATAATTATGTTAATTAAAACTTTAAAATGTTTAAGTGTTACAATAATTATTTGTCATCATTATCAACAACATAACACATTAAATAAATTACATACTTTTTTACTATTAATTATGATAATATATAGTATACAAAATTGATTATATAGTGTCGATAGGTAGATAATATTGTCATAGAACCTTTTAGGAAGGAAACAAATTAAAAAGGAAGTGATGATATGAAAGAATATTAAAACAAATTTGTTTATGAGTAGCCAATAGAGTATGGGTCAATGGATTATAAGTGTGTGGAGCTATTTGAGAGGGGGAAATGTACCAACATCTAACACTTGTCCAATGATAACATTAGAAGAAGCTTTTCATCACATAGTAAATAAATTTAGTGTTGCGTGCAACCACAGCTAAAAGCTCAATACATGTTTTTTTTGTTTTAAAATTATTAAGAAATACAATAATAATGAGTTTAATATTATTATTTTATTATAATAAAAAAATAAAATATATAGTATAACCATCATAAATAAATGGTTAATACCATGTTTTTTGTGGGAACTTATAGTATAGCCATCATAGATAAAGGTCCTATACCATATTAGATAAAGGTCATAAAAATAAGTAATATTAAAAATATTGTATCTAAATAAGTATACATTATATCTAATAATCAGTTCTAAGATTGGATTCAGATTCAAATGTTGACCGAGTCGACATTTGAGTTTCGGTTAGCTTCAGTTTATGTTCTGGTTTAAAATATAAAACAACCAACATTTATGGTCAAACATTTATGGTCAAGTAAGAGTGAAACATTACATGGCCCATGCATGCTCATCCTAATTAGGACTTTGATAACTTTATCTTCGTATTTTAATACATTATCATCACCAAAAGCGTGGGTACATTTTTATAAGATTATTAGTGGTAGGGGACTTATCAATTGTGCACCAAAAAGATTTGTGAAAAAATGGTAGTTATTGGCTTCTCAATGAAAGGAAGCAAGCATTTGACTGAAAGAATTGTGATTATGTCTAATACAAAAAATATACACAATTCCATATAAGTTGCGCATCTAGGCCCTCACAGTAGAACCCCTAAATTTCTGATAGAGTTTAGACTCAATCCTTCATTCAGAAAATGATTTGCTTGTTCTATCTATTACTTTCTCTGTCATTGTTTACCGTTTTATTACAGAGACTACGAAGGCCCCACCATAAATGGGTGCTAAAATTAGGAAGCAACACCAAAACTTTGAAAACATGCAATAGCAATCAATATAACAGCAAATAAAATTTTAAATAAGATATTCCATAACTTTGATAACATGATTGGACATCCAGTCTCAACAAGGTAAGAAAAACTGTCTCCAAAGATTCACAGCTAAATAGTAAACATTTCAGGTAAATGACTTACTCAAATTGACATCAGTATTCCTATTTGTTCACCATCTACTCTTCGAGTATTGTCCCCTTCTCGCTAACATAGATACCGTCAAGGAACTTCCTGATATCTTTGTTTTTAACATGGCATTTCTGTTGAAGAAAATAAAATGGGGAGGGAAAAAAATTACATTTACAGTCCAAGCAAGAACAGAATTTGATAATATTTGACTATATGCATGTGTATAAAGAGATGGAGAGTGCAGCAAACCTGGTTAATGAGGGCACAAGAGCGAGAAACAAGCTCAATGTCATTTCCATCCAAAACCAACTCATCCTTGACCTTCTCAGATCGAATAATATTAACTCCATCAAGCATGTCCACTTTCCTCACCTATATCATGCCAACCAAATGCAAATTTCAATTTAGTAAAAAATTGTCAACCACATGTACAAAGTTTAAATGCCTGTGCCAACCAATTGCAACATCCAGCATATTATATACAGCATGCATATGTATGTACACACACGTGTACAAGCACATGAGAAATAGCAATAACATACTTGTTCCTATAAGGTATAAAATCACATTGCTTCAAAAGACATAATACAAAGTATTTTATCTATTCCAACCAATTGCACCATCCACCATTATTTAGAAATGCAAAAACACAAGCAATAACACACTTGCGCACCTAATGTATAAAAACAATAGCAGAAAGCACAACAGTGAGAGATAGGAGAGCTGAAAATGAAAATGCATCAGCTTCAACAACATCAATACCAAGTCATGGACAATCAGAGAAGAAATGCAACTATGCAAAAAAAAAAAAAAAAAACAAACTTCTTGACACTAGTATACCATTGAGTCTCTGACTAATGGTTCTCAAGCTTAACTAAATTAGCAATAAATTAACAACAAAAACAAACAAGCCCTTTTCATCCTGATCGAGTCGGGTCGGCTACATACATCAAATGTGAAAAGACCAGTAAATTAAATGCTTACAAATAATCATAATTCGTTACAAAACACCAAAAACTACTCATTTGAAACTAATGAATGTACTGAATGAGAATGTATTATAAGAATATGATTAGTCAATAACAAGTCCTTAATGATAGAATATTGAATTTGACAGCAATAAAATGAAGTTCATAATCTCAATACATAATAGAAGTAAAAGTAAAAACCAGTGTAATATTGAAAAAGACAAAAAAACGAAACTTGATGAAAAGGGCACCTTCTTTTCGCCGAGAAAGTTTCGAATCTCAATAGACTTGTTATCATTGCCAATGCTAGCGTTGATGGGAAAGTGAGCATAGACGAATCTCATTTTGTAACGGTAACCCTTGGTGACGCCGGTGATGAGATTCTCAACGTGGCTGAGGGCGGTGCGGATAGCGGCGGAGGTTTTCCTGGAACCGAACCACGCATCGATCTTCAATTTCTTCTTTCCATTTTCATCGGTGATTAGGTCAAAATCAAGGTTCAAATGCTTGAAATCACGAACAAGCTTGCCACGTGGACCCTCAACCTCGATGACCTTGGCGTGCACCTTGATGGTGACACCGTCGGGGATGTTCATTGTCTCTGAAGACAGAATCGTCTTCATGCTTTTGCTCTGTTGAAATTCTGTGTATGTGTGTGAGAGTGTGAGGGCGATTAGGGTTTTGGAAAACCAAGAATAAGAAGAAGAAGAAGAACTTTTGCTATGGGCCTCTGTTAATTCTAAGCCCATTTGTATGTTAACAAATCCCACAAAACAAATTACCAAAAACAATTTAAAGAAATAAGTGTTAATACTTATTTGTCAATATTAACCCTGTCTTTGGTATAAATTAAGTTTATATTTTCAATTTATAAATTGTGAGATTATAATATCTTAAGATTAATTTATTTATGTTTAGGTACTTTAACTGAAAACTGAATATAAACTAATCTATTTTGTTTGGGTAAGGTAAAAAACTTATTTTTTATATAGTAAATTACATAAAATGGTATGAGATTGTTTGTTTATGTTATTATTATTTTATTTGTTTTTTACACTATTTAAACATACATTTTTTAATATTTATCATCATATATATTTTTACTATAATTCTTTTTAATTTTTAATATTGCATAACAAAGGTTAAAAAAAGTATATTAAAATAAGTACAATATAAAAACCAATATCAATATTAAAAAACAACATGGTACATAAATTAAACTTGAAATACACAATTGATAAAATAAATAATACTAAAATGTCAAGTTTTACACAAAAGTTTTAATAATGTCATCCTTATTGAATCTCGAACAAGAAACATGTGATCAGAAGATATATTATTCATGTGTTCAGCAAAATCACCATCATCATCATTGGTAGCATCATCATCAACATTTGGTATATCACCATCATGATTATCCATAATGTTAAACTCAGGATTTGAGATGTTGTTTTGCCTAATAAAATTAGGTATTGTCATTATAGTAACTAATGTGTACAGGCACTTCGTGCCTACCGAACAATATTGCATGGTATTATATATTTCATTTTTTATAATTAGAATATATTTGTTCAATATACTTTATATTATAATTTTTGTGTGTTTAAGATAATGTATAGTTTAAGGTGGGAGATGTGGTTAATTAATATGTTAGTGGTGATTAATTAGGATTATATGGTTTTTTGTAAAAATTAAATAATGTGAAAGGCAAAATAGGAAGTAAAAATTACACCATGGTGGAAGTTACACCATGTTTTGCCTTTATATATAGTATAGATAACTAGTTGGATCTGAGTATAATTTTTAAATTTGGGCATGCGACGCAAAATTATAAATCTATTCTTCCAAACACCGAATGTTCTTTCTATGGTGTTCCTTAAGGTAGAGTGATAATAGTTGAAGACTTCATTTTGACTATTAAATCCAGTAGTTCGCTTGAATTCAGGAAGATGATATCGCTCACATTTATATAGCCTCAAGTATCTAGGGGTGTTGGATAACCAACATCTACCAAATAATATTTACTTGACAAACAATTAAAAAATGTAAAGAGAAAAAAGGAAATGAAGAGTTACGAGGAGTAATAGAGTTTGATGGTGATAAAAAAGATGGAAGAAAATGAGAGTTATGGAGGTTGGAGTGATGTTGTGAAGAATTAAGATGTTTATTAGAAGAGTAAACATGATGAGAAAGATAAAGTTATGATTTAAAAAAATTGAAAAAAATAAGCTAACAAAAAATAAATCAACTCATGATTTTGGAGCTTATATTTTTTTGCTTATTTTTTCAACAAAAAAACCAAGTTTATAATTTCATTTAGTTGTCAAACAGACATAGTTTATATTTTCAGTTTATTTTTAAAAAAATAAGCATAAGTTACCAAATACAAGAAGAACCAAACATGGGCTAAGTATTAACAATTTCGAAAGGTAATTATTCATTTCATCAAATTTTCGAGATTTTATCATATGGTCTCTACGTTGGCAATCATGAACATATTTAAATTATAGATTTGATAAATTTGTTTAAAATTAATGATTCGAATGTTTCCATATTGTTGGTTAAGAATGAGCATATCTTATATCCAAAAATATGTGTTACATGTCAGTCACTTATTATAAGTTAAAAAGGATATATTTAAATTAAAAATGAATCATTAAATATTTTTCAATCATAAGTAATGACACATTAAATGAGATAGTGTTTAGGACACAAGATTTCCTCACGGTCAAGACCATTTTTTTCATTGTTCTACGTATTTAATATGTACTCTTGCTTTTTATTTTAAATTTTCACACCCCCATCGTTTGTTTTTTCTATTAATGAGTAATGATATAGGTTTAAGATTAAAAAATGAATTTTTTTTACAAAACCCCTTAAACTTTATGTTTTTTACGAATAGGTATCATAAACTATTTTTTCTTCTTAATTACTTCTTAAACTTTAATTATTTGTGAAATTGGTCATTACATATATATAATTTTAAATTACTAACCATGAAAAGAATGACAGATGGAGCATTAAACAATGTTAACTAACCCGTTGCATCAAAGTAATTAATAGAGATGGCAAAAATACCTGTCCAATAGATACCTGCTAAAATATCCGCAACTGGTACCCGTAAAAATAATTTATGAGTGGGAGCGAGTATCATGATACCCATCCTGCGGGTACCCGCATACTTATTAATTTATTTTTAATTAAATAATTTATATGTATTACATTTTTATTACTATTTTATAACTATATATTATCCATTTTTGTACTATTTTATAATGAATTTTAGTAATAAAATTTATGATAAATTTAACATTTACACAAATTTTATTATTCATATAATAATTATTTATATGTATTAATTATTATAAAATATATAAATATATATTGAAACTTAAAAACTCATTGGGTACCCGCAAATATTCACTATCCGTACGGACACTCGTAAATAGTGCGGGTATGAGTATAGGAAATTACTACTCGTGCTTGTTCTGCCTCGTTGCCATCCCCTGTAATTAACATAGTACAAGAAACATAACATGAACATTGTTTGCTCTTTTAAGTTTTTGTTTTGGTAGGCCTCTATATAGTGCACATTCCACAAACATAATAGAGCAGTGTTCAGATGTAATAATAAAAAATAAAAAAGAAGAAAGGGGAAACAAAATAGAATAGGAACCAAACATCTTTCTGCATTATGGACAGATAGAGAGAGCTCTATCCAACATTGTGTTTTCATTTGTTATTTTATTTTAGGAATTTAAGATTTTATGTAGGTAAAGATTGATTTCACTAACAATTAAAGTTTAGGAAGTAATTAGGAAGAAAAATATTTTACGGTATTTACTTGCAAAATACATAAAGTTAAAGAGGTTTTGTGAACTTTTCCCTTAGAAAAAATTATGCAGTGTAAAACTTTTTTATAATATTACTGCATTATTCACCATTCATATTTAATATTTAATAGTAATTGACTATTCAAAAAATGTAATATAAACAAATGTTAGACCATATACATTTTTAAATTTTTACACTAACATATTATGCTCTATGTTCAATACATTGCCCTTGTTTTTGTAGCCTTATCAAAAGCATTCATACTTGGTGAACCATTAAAAGTTGGAATCTATTAACATTTTTCCTTCCTAATCCAAGAATTTGTCCCAACATGTTTGATATCTTCATAGCAAAATTGATTTTACATCATAATCATGGTTTTATTTATCATGTAAAGCAACAAATATATAATCATGATTTAATATTATATTATACATGCTTTTGACTAAATCTATATTGCAAAATCAACTTCATCCAAACTCAATTTACAAACTTAAATCCAAACAAGCACAAAGATCAAGAAATGCTTGACATATAATACCATGAAGTTCTGTTGAGTTGAGAGCAATATAACAGTAAACCAACTCCTCCATTTCATCCCAATCATGAACTCCAACATGCACAATCATCTCAAGAATTGATTCCCTTATGTCAACAAAAGGGTTATCAGAGTAACTTACTGCACAAAAACTATGTGCAAATGCACCATGCACATCATTGGGAAGACTAGCAGAAAAGCTTATTCTATTCTTGTGCCTTTGTGCACTTTTCTTCTCATTTGGTATAATTGGTATATCTTTGTGTTTCTCTTTTGCTCCCATGACAAGGGTTCTAGAGTTTTCTTACAAAGGATGTGTTTCATTATACTTATAAATATATCAGAAGGAGGTGGCTATAACTTATTGGTAAAGTTGCACAAGTATTAATCAGCATGAATATAATTAAAGGAATCAACATGTATCACTTGTTGGAGCTTATGTCAATGAAATTCTTGTGACTATCTTTATGGGAATGTGGTCATACAAGAAAAGATTGAATTTTTATCAGGTAAATTACTTATTGAATTAATGTCATTATTACTTTCTAATCAATATCATCATATTGTCTTCATAATCAGAATCTGATTCATGCATGAGCCCTTTGTTGCATCAGTGAATTCGCATCAAATATCGATAAGCATACAGTTGTCCTCGGAGTCTGATTTCGAAGCAGAACCAGAAGTCATTGATGTTCTATCAACAGCAGAATAACCAACCTTACCCTCCTCACACAGTTACATGGTAAATGAAGAGTTAAGATAGCAGCACTCAACTTAGAATGACACAATCTTATATAATAGACATTGCTATTTGAGGAAACAAAAAACTGGGTCTTATTATGGCACTAGAAAAGTTTTTTACTTTGATAATTTCAAGGGTCAATGTCAAGTAAGCACCATTGAATCTGCAGAAACAAGATGGTATATTACCTAGTTGGCAGAGCCATAATTAAACAAAATTGAAAACAGCAGAAAAGTTACAAATTTATAATGAAATAATAAGATTGCCACCAAACACCCATAGAAAATTGTATACTTATAGCAAGTGATTTTCATGTTTGGATTGGATAACTTTCTGTGTAAAAACTGATCAAAACTGGAAGCCAAACACTCCATCATTAACGGGTGGATATCTTGTGTCCCAAAAAATGTACTACACCGTGTGTTAGTACTTGTGATTGGTCAAAAAAATACTTCATTAAATGTTTAACTTAAATATATTTTTCAATCGATCATAAGTACTCCTACATAGAGTGGTATACTTTTATGGGACAACACATATCCTCCCACTATCAACTAGTGTTGTCATGGTTTAGAATATAAAAAGCTGCATTCTTTACATTTTGCAATATAAAATATAAAATTAGCACAATATATATTAGAGAGGCATGATAAATGCAAAATATACTCAAGAACTTCATCAATATAAAACCAAACTTCACGAAAATGGGCTTACAAGTGAACACCTTTTCTGCATGTGTTGTTGACCAATACACTGGAGAAACACTTGCATAACAAAGCATAACTTAAAAGCAATTATTCTTTTACAAGTCAAACAACAACATTCATGAAACAACCTTTGATACCAATTCCTATCCTCTAGTCTCTAAAAGAAAGAAGCAAATTTGATCAGTATTTGTAGTCCTTAACATGGAGGCTTTCTGAGGCACCCTCAACAAGTTCAGAACTACCCTTGTAAGTTCCAAGAGTTGCCTCTGAATTAGCCTTAGCCCTTATCAAGAGTGCATCTTGAGCCTTCTTTAAATTTTCTTCCTTTCCAGACCATGCCTTAAGAGTGCTCTGTTGAAGTGCCCTTCCAAAAGAGAAAGAAAGAGTCCATGGCTTCTTTCCCTTGACCTGGTTAATGGCATTGAGGTTGAGTGTGGCCTCCTCCTCACTCTGTCCACCAGACAAGAAAACCACGGCAGGAACAGCGGCAGGAACAGTTCGCTGAAGAGTTCTAACAGTGTGCTCAGCAACCACCTCAGGGGCAACCTTGGGAGAATCAGACCCGGGGGTCACCATGTTTGGTTTCAAGAGAGTACCCTCAAGAAGGACATGATGATCATTCAAAGCCTTGTAGACTGCTGCGAGGACACGTTCGGTCACTTCAGCAGACTTGTGAATGTCATGAGGACCATCAACAAGGATTTCAGGCTCAACAATGGGAACCAACCCATTCTCCTGGCTGAGGACAGCATATCTGGCCAATCCATATGCATTCTCATGGATTGCAAGCTCAGATGGCTCATTGGGGCCGATTTTCAGCACGGCACGCCATTTGGCAAATCGTGCACCAGCTTCATAGTACTTCTGGAAACGCTTACCAAGGCCGTCTAGACCCTGAGTGGTTGTTTCACCATTGGTTCCGGCAAGTTCAACCGTACCGGTGTCAACCTTGATACCAGGAAGGACACCACCTTCCCTCAAGACATCCACAAAGGGCTTCCCTGAAAATATCCATTCAAGATGTCAGTGTAAGAACAATGTTACTATCATCATTCAAATAACAAAACACATAGATGAAATCACTTCCCAAATAAAGTTTACAAAGATTAGAACAAATCGAAAATGTCATTGAGTATTGTGTTCAATAATATAACTATTGGCCTATTTGGTTTGAGAAAAAATTTCTATTTCCATTTCCATTCTCTACTATTATTAATCACTATTATTGAGTAATGTTTTCATTCCGTTTCTTTTCTTCAAATATTTGTACACAAAGTAGTGTTTTACATGAAATAGTGTTGTTTACTGAAAACAAAAATATCATTATTATAAATGGCAAAAGTCCATAGTTAAATTGAAGTCCTACTTAATAGACTTAGAGATCCTAAACAAACACAGGATAATAACAATGCAATGCATGATCAAAGCCATTGGTGCAATGCTCATCAGTTAACAAATAAAACAACAAATGTAATAATATCTTTGCACGTACTATCCGTTTCAAGATTTAAACACAATCAGTATATTATCATTCGGCATTCATTTATATTACTTATGAATATGAATGATGAGGACACTGTAAAAAACTTTTATTGTTACTGTATACATTTTTTTTCTAAAACTATTAGGATATTCCCAAGAATGTTGAGGGTACCTGCAGCGGTGCTCTGGTAGAGGGTTTCCTCGTAGAGAATGACTCCACTGAGATATGGGAGAACTCCGGGAGCAGTGAAAAGGAGCTCGCGAAGATAGCGCCTGTTTTCCTCTACATTCTCAACATTGATGCCGGCTAGACGCTTACCAATTGTCCCGGTTGATTCATCAGCAGCAAGAATACCCTTTCCAGGGGTGCCTATGTATGCAGCATTGGCAATGAGCTCATCTGCAAGTTATAAACTACTAATTAGTACATATATATTATAAGAATTCTATTGCTATAATCTTCAAATAAGAATCATGAATAGAACGACTCATCATAATGCTCTTTCACAAATTCATTGACAAAACATTGATATAAGTCTTTCTTGATCATTTCATCCACAAATTTTCATCATCTCACTCTTCCTCTAGGAATTGGAGTAGTCTTTGATGACTATTCTTATGACTACTACTCTCTTGCACACATGTTCAAAATATTGCCAAATACACTATTCACTACATATCTATATATATTATACTACCAAATATATATCTTCACCTTTTTTGGGTAAGTATGTAATCACTCTCGGGTTTCGTGGCTGCCCGTCCCTCCCAACAAGTTTCATTCACAGAAATCTAACATTTAACCTTTTGCTCATACTGGATCTAGCGAAAAGTAAAATTAAGGACTATTTTTTCAACTAAAATTCAAAAAAAAAAGTTGGATCTGAAATATTCACCCGATCAAAATCCTAAAGTAACATAAAAAGAACCAATCTATAGAAAGAATAGAAAAAGTAACAACCCAAAAAAGCTAAATCACCAAGTATAAAGTAAAGAACACAAAAAAATAAAATCAGTTGAATAGAGAAATATTAAACAACACAATGGTTACCATGGTACTTGGACTTGAAGTTAGACATGGGAGATAGATTAAGAGGGTTATGAAATATTGGGTTTTGATATGAGTGGAATAGTGAGTAGGGTATTATATGTATTTATAGTAACATAAATTGGACAACTGTCAAATGATGAATAGTTCATGTCTTCTAGAAACCAAATGTACTTAATGGTTTTTCAAATCCATGTCCTAACCTTTTCAATTCAGCGGCCAGCTTTTTTTTGTTGGTTAAGAAATGAATCTTATAAAGTTTGGTATATGTATTGATCTATATCTATACTGTCTATAAATTGGAAATATGATATCTAACATTAGGAAGTAATTTGTATTTTCATGTTTTTTCCTTTGATATATATTGTTTTCTATAAAACTCATATAATCCAATAATAACCCTGTAAAATGTATTAATAATAATTAAAATCATAATACAATATATATTGGAAAGAGATTAATATAATGCTATAAAGTAAAAATATATAAAAAATTAATATAAAAAATAATTATGTGGGTAGAGAAATACAAAGTTTATGTCTGCACACTAATATTAGATAAACAATCAAAATAAATATATAGATTATACAATAGTATAAAAAATAAAAGAGATAATATATATGTAATGTCAGTGTAAAGATTTATATGTAATTATTATATCATTTATCATTAATTTGGATTCATCTTTTGAAAAGTGATTAATAGTTAAATATGAATGGTGAATGATATAAAACTTATATACTATCAATATATACATCTTTTTCTCTAAATAAAAATAGATCAATCATTCCAAAGAGAAAAAAGTTTTAAAATTTTGAAAGTTTCACTATATTAATTGACATATCTAGTGATATTTTGAATCTTTAGAGGAATTTATGTAATGTTTATTTTACATTACATGGTGTTTGTTGACTTTGAATGACTTATTTATTAAGACTTGTATTTGGAATACTAAGTTAGTGTCACTTTTTCATGTTTTACTTCAAAATATATATTAATTACAAAATTAATCTTAAACCATAACTACATAGAATTTGTTTTTTTTTATTAGTGATAATGCTTATGTGGATGAAGGTGATAATATGTGTGGTTTAGACAATGATATGGGGAAATATAATATTTTATCATATTTATCTATTACTAACTGTCAACGTATAAGACTCTTTATTATAGATAAATATCCAACTTCCTCTGTTTCTGGATCAATTTTGTGACTAAATTCATATAGTAGAAGGCTTATACATTTTTAAAAATTTAAAAGTTTCACTATATTAGTTGATACATCTAGCAATATTTTGAATTTCTAGAGGACCTTATTTTATATTACGTGGTGTTTTTGTTAACTTTGAATGACTTATTTATTAAGACTTGTATTTGGAATATTAAGTTAGTGTCACTTTATATTTAGAGGATAATTTTCATGTTTTACTTTATTAATTACAAAATTAATCTTCAACCATAATTACATAGAATTTGTTTCTTTTTACTTAGTGGTAATGTTTATGTGGATGAAGGTGATAATATGTATGGCTTGGACAATGATTTGAGGAAATATCATATTTTAACATACTTAACTCTTACTAACTATCAACATATAAGGTTCTCTACTACAAATGAATTTAGCCACAAAATAGATCTAGAAACAGAGGAAGTCAGATAAATTCATTTATAATAGGAGCCTTATATATTGACATTTTAAAATATCTCAAATGAGCTTAGACACTTAAATGGTAAAGATCTCAACACGGAAAAATGTTATATCCTCCCTACAAAAATCTAAAATTACATTTAACTATAAGAATGTGACACATGTTAGGTTCATGTTAAATTTGTTCAGTAGAATTTTCAGAATTGTTTGCTAAGTGGATATTAATATGAATGTAATATTAATGCACTGATAGTGTAAAAAATTATGTATAATTAGTATATCATTTATCATTCATTTGGATTACTTTTTGTGAAAAGTCAAACATAATTGAAAATGAATGGTAGCTAATGAAATAACAGTATAAAAAACTCTTACACTGTCAATATATACATATTTTTCTCTATTAATATACTAAAAAATAATTGACCATCATCGTAAGAAATGAACATGGAACCATACATATCTCAGCATGTACCCGTGAGTCCAAGGTTGGACACATGTCATTTTTTAAATTCAATTTTTTTTGATATACTATCTTTTATATTCAATATTTTAAACCTATTAAATGGCCAATTAAATAATATCATTACTGAAGATTATTTTTTATTTTTTACCTTTTTCATTTTAAAATTATTTACTAATAATGATATTTAATATCAGTTCTATAATTGCCACATTTTAGTTCTTCCTTTTGACTACTTTATTTTTGTGATCATTTATATATATATTTTTTTGTCTTATGTATTATGATTCATAACTGAATAGCTAAAAAATCTATTAAAATCATTATTATGAAATCAGAATCGGGCATCAAACTAAAAGAAATTATGTATTAAGTTTAACTAGTTTAATTAATTAAACTATACAGTCGGATTAGAAGATATCATATATAATTAATAATTTGTATAAATATGTAAATATATATTAATGTAAAATTTTATATTATTAGTAATTGTGTATTATTATATTGAAGTAACGTATCTCCATCTTATTTTGGACTTGAATAAAATAAAATATTATAGTAATATTTCATTTCTATTTTAAGTGAACCGTTTGGTTCACTTCCCAGGTTATTGTGGTTTAACTGAGTTTAACATGGTCAGACTGAAAATTTTCCGGTTAAATTGGTTCAACCCCTTATTCGATTAAGACTATAATCTGGAGTTGTTTTCAAGTCTAGTCAGCGGTCGGACCGATCAAATCGCTCGGTTCGATCTGGTCCTCACAACATTAATTAAAGTATCATATTAGATTCTAGGGATGAGCATGGGTCGGGTTAAGGTTTGTTCTTATCCGACCCTAAGTGTTAGTCGAGTCATGTTTTTAACCTGAACTCGATCATAAACCCGAAGCTAACCCGACCCTAAATATCGACCTGGACAATTTTTAAACCTGAACCTTACCCTAGATTCGATTAGATATAATATATATTCATTTTAGATAAAGTCTTCTCAATATCATTTATTATTATGAATGTGTAATTTGACATTAAATGATATATTGTATATATTATTAATCATGTATATATGATCAAAAATTAGAGAATCAATTATATTTTCGACAAAAAGATGACATTATTCTATACATGTGAATAAAAATAGATACAAACATGATAAGTGAATGACCATAGGACGAGTTAAGACGAGTCGTGTTTGATCCCTACCTGACCCTAAATATTGACCAACTCTAATCTTTGAACCTGAACCCAATCTTAAACCCGACATTATTCAGATTCGATCATGATCACACCGTACTGTATGAGCAAGTAGGGTCAAGTCCTGCTCACCAATATTAGATTTGACTCAACTAAATTTGTCCACAAACATACCTAAATAAGAAGACACATTTTTCATTCATTATATTATTGTTTGGTCATACATTACACCTCTCAATATCTTCTATACTACTCAACCTCTCTCTCTATATATTATCCATACAATTTAGTGAAATTATACATAGTATCATCCACTTTTTATACATACATAAAGCACTATATACATTATACTAGTTATAAGTGTAAAGAAGATGAATTTAGTTACAATGAACGCCCATTAGGAGATAGAGCTAAATATTATATTTTTAACATTAGGAGTATTGATCATATTTTGATGTAACTAAGTTAAATTTGGAGCTAATTAGGTGTAACTAAGTTAAATTTTGGATGTGTCACCTTAACTTACGCTTTATATATTTCAGTTAAGTTTATTTTACCATATTTTTCTCAATAATTATCTTCATTCTAAAATAGAGATCAAATTTATCCTAAATCTTATGCAATTATAAAGTACAAAAAAAAATATATGCACTAATAATGTAAGAGTTTATTATTTTATCATTGCACCATCTATTATTTATGTTTAATTATTATTAAAATTTAAATATAATTAATATAAATAAATGGCAGATAATATATTTATATACAAACCTTTATACTTATTATATTATTCTAAAGTATGAAATCTTAAAAGTAAACATTATAATAAATATGTCGCACTCTATTATCATGTAATTTTATTATTTATTGATTTAGATCTAATACCATTATATTTACATGAAACATAATCAACCCAGATTATATAATTTTTGTTTGGTTACTACTTTCTTTTTTTATAAATGAAAAAAATACTAACAAGGTATAAAGAGTGTCAACCAAATATATAACAACGTTGAATTACAAGCACTTAATGCTGTTGGTATGAGAAATGCAAGACCTAGAGTCTATACACCAATGCACAAAATCATAAATACATGGGCCACTAATAAAACAAAACTAAGTCGATGACTAAATTTGAATTAAGTCCATAACCTAGGTATGACTAACCTCTTTATCATGGAAAATTGCATCATTTTTTATAAGCAAAATCGACCACACCACAACGAACCAAAGCATTCTACAACACTTTCTACCTTTTGGTACTTTATAAAAAGAATCATGCATCACAAGAAGATCATAAATAGAGTTAGGGAGAAGAATGAGACCTGTAACCAAAAGTAGAATCATTTCCACACTGACGATGTAAATAGGCATGCTAAAAGGAGATGATCACCTGACTCTACTTGCTTTATACATAAAACACAGTTCAAATCTAGCTCACTAATAATATGTCTCTCAACGCTTTCCACATAAAGTAGCAAACCTTCACCGGAACACAACTAATCCAACACCTGTTAAGAAGATCAACCCTAGCAGAGATACCAATTTCTAATTGCGCCAAGCATGACGAATTGACTGTATAAACCCGAGAAGCATATAGACACCACCTCCATCTATTAGAGATACCTCGCCTACAACCATGACAATTTTTAAGGTCATATAGTTGATCCGCTGAATCTTCCTCCCAAGATAATAGTTGTCGTCTCCAAGAAATGTGCCAACTCCAAGACTCGTTGATACAAACACCATAATCCGCTATTAGAGCCTATATATTCCCTGCTAACAAAAATAGTCCCGGAAACATGTCTTTATAGCAATGATTATCAAATAAGTATCATGCCAAAATAACATCGATCCACCATCACCAATTTCCTTCCACATATGAGAGTCCAACCATCCATCTTGAGCTCCACTCTAGGAACTGATCTTACCCAAGTCCATCCACCACCTCGAGGCCAAATCTAAATCAAAGCGACTCATGTCAGGACTTTACTTCGGATCCAACACTCTAACCCAAGGTGAATATGGCTCAATCAATCTTCTCTATTTCCATTTCTCCAACAAAGCCTCATTAAACTTGGCTAAATCCTTAACACCCAACCCACCTTGCTTCTTCGGTTTACAAACCTCTGTCCATTTCACCAATGGATGCCTCTATTACCTCTTTTGTTTCCCCATAAGAACTTCATTTGAAGGATGGTAAGATTATGAATGACTTTCTTAGGAGCCTTATAAAGAGACAAAAGGTAGATTTTCAAATTTGACAAAACTGAGTTCAGGAGAATGACCTACCTCCAAATGATATGTGCTTCCGCTTCCAAGGAGCAAGTCTCCTAGCCATTGCATCTACAACACTCTTTCATGTAGATGTACTCCCTGGATTTGCCCTAACCGAAAGTCCCAAGTATAGAAAAGGAATAGCTCCAATCTTACAAGAAAAACCAATCTCATAAAGCTCTCAATTGAGATTCCAAAAAGATAACTTCTATGAGCATTAATCTTCATTCAGACACTAGTTCAAAACATCTAATAATAGTTTTTACACCCCACAAATTAGAAATAGTGGGTTAGAAAACCATTATTGTATCATGTGCAAATTTTAAAGCTGTCACTTCAACCTCTGATCGCCCCATTTTAAAACCTTCTTGACATCCACCACTTCTTGCCATATGAACCAAACCCACAAAACCTTCCGCCACCACGAGAAACAAAAAAGGCACCATCGAATTCCCTTGCCTAATATCCTTTGAAATATAGAATTGAGTTGAGGGCATGTCATTCACAAGGACCACCGACATTGTAGTAGAAGCTAAGCACTCATTAATTCATTTACTCCATTAACTCGAAAAACCAAACCTGGATATCATATAATCTAAGAATTCCCAACTAACCGAATCATACATCTTCTCCATATCCACTTTGAACAACATACACACATTCCTATCCTTCTTAGCAAAATGAATAATATCATTAATCATAACAGTGTCATCTAAAATGTTTATGTACTACTAAAAACAATATATATTATTTTATACTCTAGTGTAGTTTACTTAAATTAAAACATTTCTTTGTAAATTATTTCATAAATAAATATAAACAACATAACAATTTTACCTCGTTCATTATAAATTATTTCATTAAAAATATTGTTCATTACTAGAAATAAATGTATGTATCAACAATGTTTGATATATTATCATTGTATTATTCACAATTTATATTTAATTATCATTTAATTTTTTTTAAAAAGTAATACAAATGAATAGTAAATGACTCTGTATAAATCTTTATATTGATAATACTTAGATATTATACTCTTACTTAAACTATATATATATATATATAGTGATGAGAAGTGAGATGTTTGTTGTAGATAATGTGTATATCATGTGAATATCCATTGGGTTCCTTGAACCCATAACTATTATATAATAGTATTAAATAGAACCTATTGCCTTATTATTAATTGTAACCCATGTATATCCTATCTAATGCATAAGGATTTTGAGAAGCCTTATAAATAAAGATACAAGTCTGCATTTATTCACCAATTTTAACTTCAACTCTGTTTTAAGGTAGGATATCCGTGCATTCACATGAGTGATAATGTATTGTGCATGAATTTATTGGAAAAATGAAAATATAATTTGTTAATGACAATGTTATTGAGGGTTACCTCATGAAAGATAATGTTTATGTATTTAATTGTTGGTGTGAAGTTGTTGATGATTGAGATGATGTTGAACTTGTTATATTAAATAAATAAAGAATTGTTATGAACAAAAAGTTGTAGAATACATGTTGGAGATTTTGGAAAAATTCTTTATAAACCACATTTGTTGTTGTTTTTAGTGGTTGACCATCCTTATCATGAATTAAAATCTTTAATCTATTTTTCTTCTTTGAACTCTTGAAATAGCTATGTAAAATTGACTATGACTGAACACTGATCTAGGTAAATATAACCCCATATTTTAGTGATATGCAATCTTGTATCATTACATAATCCTTCAGACGGGTCTAAATTCGTCAATATCATTATTGGAGTTCGGACTTTCAACTTAATATTATAATTGAGAAGACCAAAGGTTGTAAGTGAATTTATAAATTCAAGAATTAGTATGTTGAATGTATCACTTTCATTAACATCAGAAATGTCAATTGAATCTAAACGTAGGTATGTCTTTTCCTCATCCATAGTTATACATTAGAGCATTTATTAGTATAACTTTAATAAATCTATTATATAAAACATAATAAAAATTTAAAGAAAAGTAAAAAAATTCACCTAAAATTATAGTCAGAACATATCCATTGATTTGATCAACAATCTCAATTGTTGATGTAAATATTTCCGTAGAGTGCAGAAATTGTTCATCCTTGTAGCGATGTTGTAGATTTGGATAAGTTCTAGATACTATGACATCAACCAGGTTACCAAAATCAAGAATAAAAATTCTTTTGGAATATGAACTTTAGAACAACCATAATTAAGCTTGAATTATTTTCCATCCCCAACTTCAATATCCATACACATAATTGCTTGATTTTTGTTGCATTGTCATGATTTTCTAGACGCATGTTCTTTGTAAAAGTTAAAATTGTACATTGACGTCAAAGATAAGATGTATTTATTGTTACATGTACAATATCTGAACGACAACCTCTTGGAACCACTGGCAAGATTTGTCTGAAATCACCCCTAAAAACTTCAACATTTCCTCCGAATAAAATTGAGTCATTTGTTGTTGTACCTATTTTATCTTGAAGACTTTTATCAAGTGTTTCGAAGAAAATTTATATGTCATTGGAGTTTCATCTCATATAATTAACTTAGGTTGTTTCAATATGTTTGCAAGTTCAGACCTTTGATGAATGTTGCAAATAAAGTTATCAAGACTTGGTACATATATTTTGGATTTAAAGTATGATGTTCTATCCCTAATAATAATAAGAAGTTATATCACTGAAAATCACAGTTAATACAATATATTTTCAAATCGTAATATGTTTTTCATGTTCTTTAAGAATATATATATATATATATATATATGTATATATATATATATATGTATATGTATATATATGTATATGTATATATATGTATATATATATATATGTATGTGTGTGTGTGCGCACGGCGCGAGTGTGATTAGAAAAAAGCTAATTTTTCGTTTGTAAAGTCATTTATCTAAGGATTAAAAAATTTACATCTTAGAGAATTGTCAATATCTAATAATTTTAATATAATTAATATACAAATTGAACATTTGAAGTAGAAAAATGACTTAAACATGAGAGTGAATGACTCACATCACTTCCATCCCTCAAAATTCCGGAGGCCAACATGTAATATTGGAAACTCAGGGCTAGTGACTCCATTTTTCACCGTTCAAAACATAGATATCACTATTAGTATAAGGAAAACCAAAACAAACATTAAACAAAAAAATAAAATAAAATATTCAATCTATCAATAAAACTGAAAATGCAAGTTGAGGAAAGATTAAAGTTTAACATAACCCAATATGGTTTTGAATCTATACAATATTCTAAGCCTTGAAGTTGGTCCATTGGTAGGTGATTTATCTCTTTTATCTTTGGGAGCTTCCATGACCTCTATAACACTTGTAAATCTTCTTTTGCTTCTAAAACCTTAATGATGAAGAAGAATAAGGAATAATTAACAAGCTGAGAGAAAGTTAGATAAAAAAATAGAAACTTCGGATATAGGTGTACAAAATAAAATAAGGTTCAGTAACTTAGATAGTGAAAATGTAATGTCTAACTAAAAATACACAAAGTAAGCTTGATTGATAAAAAATGCTGAAAATAATTCATTTTTACCAAATAAGTTAGATAGTGAGTATGCATATCCAAAATAACACATAGAAGTTAGAATGGAGGAAGCAAGGAAATTATTGAACTAAACATAATATTCAGTTGTTATACATTGCAATTCATTGTTCTATAGCAATAATTCAAATAAAAACTTGAAAAATTGCATCAAATGTATAGCAAAGATATGTTAGAAAAAATAGAAAAACTTTTGAGAAAGAGAAGGTTGGGTCAATCAAGGCTCTGTAATATTTCTAGCCCTACCCTGAAATAACATGGTTAGAAAATGTTAAACTCAAAAAAGCAAGAAAAATATAGATCCAATAAAAGTAAATAAAAATTCATCAATATATATTCAACTAAAGTATGAGATAATATTGTCATAAGGAAAATATTAAACTTAATGCACATGGTATATATTGTGGTATGGTCGAGTACCTACATTGAGTATATTGTGCTGAAGGAGACTGCAACATATGATTCTCTTGATTCTAACAAATTATGCTTAAATGATTGTGAGTTACATGTCCATAATTAGAGATTTAAGCGGGTATTAAGAATAAGTAGAGAATAGTCAGAGATGAACCTACCTTTTTAGATATGTTTATTAATAGTCAGAGATGAACCTACCTTTTGTGATTCTTATGATGGAAAATTAATATATTTTTGGGGTAAATTAAGAAAATACAAATCTCTAAAATGTGAAAAGCTTTTTTTTACCCACAACTTATTACACATCATAAGATTTGCAATAGTTAATTTTTTACCTAAAGTGATAATTAATAAATTTAATTAAACAATGATTTCATGACTCATATATAGGTGTAAAAATAATACACGTTCTTATTAAAAAGAAAGTATTGTATGATGGTGAGTTAAAGTATGAGATAATATTGCCATAAGGAAAATATTAAACGGTGATTAAATGTAAAGCAAGTGCACTTGATATGTATTATGGTATGATCGAGTACATACGTTAAGTACAATGTGCTTAAGTAGGTTGCAATAAATAATTCTCTTGATTCCAACAAATCATGCTTAAATGATTGTAAGTTACATGTCCATAGTTAGAGATTTAAGTGAGTATTAAAAGTATGTTACTTATATATAAAACTTTTGTAGAAAAGAAAGCATAAAATTGCATAAACAAATAGCAAATATTAAGGAAAAAGAAGACAAAACATACTTGGATGACATTGATGTAAAAATAATAATAGAGAAATAGGATAACATGCTGGAAGAAGAAACAATATCCAAAAAATGTTAACTTTTCAGGTAAAAATGTTATCTTGAACACAAAAAACATGAAATAAGCTTTGTGGAGCAAAAATATCCCAAAAAAATGTTAAATTTTGAGGTAAAAATGTTAACTTTTTAGTAAATAATGATTTAAAAAGCAAAACAAATAGTAAGTATTTAGAAAAAAGAAGGTAAATCTAACTTGGATGATATTGATGTAAAGAGAAGAATAGAGAAATAGGATAACATGCTGGAAGGAGCAAAAATACCCACAAAAAAATGTTAATTTTTGAGGTAAAAATATTATCTTGAACACAAAAAGCATGAAATAAGCTTCATAGAGTAAAAATATTCAATAAAAATGTTAACTTTCTAGCAAATGATGATTTGGAAAAACAACAAATAAGTTTAATCCATTAAAATGTTATCAACAACATCAAAATAACATGTATACTAAGATAACATCAAAATTATTATCTTGAACTGAAAAAGCATAAATAAGCTTCATGGAGCAAAAATATTAAAAAAAAATGTTAACTTTGTAGGTAAAAATGATATATTTTAGTAAATGTTGAACTAAAAAACATCAAATAAGTTTGATATACTAAAAATATTTTCAATTTCAATAACACAAAAATAACATGCATGCAGTTCAAAATGAGTTATTATGATGAGAAAGCATACCTGACAACCTAGAATCCCATGAGTGAAGAACATGAAAGGAAGTTATAAGAACCTATGAATCAATTTTCACATATAAAGAAATTGTGTCTAGAAAAGATTGAGGAAGAAAATTAATGGAAAAGAAGGTTCAATGAGTTTTAGATTGGAAAAGAAATTGTGCATACATGAGAAAGATACTGTTACGAAAAAGGAATGAAATAGTATGCAGTTTCAAATTTTGAAATGAATGGAAAAAAGTTATTTGAAATCTGAATTTGAAAATGGTTACATAATCTGGAGAGAGAAAAATAAAGTTGTATAGTTTTTTGTTTAAAATAATTGGTGCAATAAATACAACATGTTACCTTCTTATTAGAGAGAGAAAATTTTCCAATGAAGAGTGCATATGCACGTGAACAATGACACTACAACAATAAGTAAAAAAGTATTTATTGTTAGTTTTATAATTGGTTCTTCCATGGTTATTGATTGCCTTCTTCCCTCTTTTGGTTTCCTGTTTATGGGTTAAGGGTAGTTTAGGAATATTAGTTTCTTTTAATGGTCTTTTTGGTTTTTCCCCTTTTCAGGTTAGTTATTTCAGTTTTTCTGTTAAGTTAGTTTCACTTGTTTTGGTTTGTTTATATAGCCTTTTCTTCTCCTTCAACAATGTAAGAGAATAATAATATAAAGAAATGTTACCTTTCTCCTCTTGGTTTAAGTTCTTTCTTCTTCCTCTTCTTCTTCATGAATCGTTGTTGCAGTAAGATGGTATCAGAGCAGTCTCTGATTCATCATCAGCACCAAAGCTTCAAAACCGATTCTCTTCCTTCTCCTTATCCTTTGTACTGATCTCCTTTCCTTTCCCTTAAAATGGCGAATCAGACTTATATTGATTTCAATATAAATCCTTCCAATCCTTTTTTTCTTCACTCAAATGAAAATCCAACATTGGTGTTAGTTACACCTTTACTAAATGGTAAAAATTACCATTCTTGGGCAAGAGCTATGAGGATGATTTTAGAATCCAAAAACAAGATTGGTTTTCTTGACAAAAGTATACCACGACCTCTCCCTGAAGATGTTCTCTATGGTCCATGGAGAAGATGCAACAACACAATCCTGTATTGGCTTCAACGTTCTGTAGAAGAATCCATAGCCAAGTCAATTCTTTGGTTTGACACTGCTTCAAAATTATGGACAGACCTCAAAGACAGATTCTCACAAGGTGATATCTTTCGTATTGCTGAACTTGAAGAAGAATTCTACCACCTACACCAAGGTAACCTCACTATCTCTGAATTTTTCACTGATTGAAGACCATTTGGGAAGAAATAGAAACATTCAGACCTACTAGAAAATGCTCATGTACAATACCCTGCTCTTGTGTCCTTTACAAGGAACAAGAGTATGTAGTAAGATTCTTAAAGGGTCTTAATGACCAATATGCTCCAGTGCGTGCCCAGATCATGCTAATGGAGCCCCTTCCAAACATCTCCAAAGCCTTCTCCTTACTTATCCAACAGGAAAGACAAGTTACTACTACTACCCCCCATCCCATAGACCTGGATCCTAAGGCCTTGAATTTCAATTCAGAAACTACCAAAAATTACACCAACTCTCAACACAATAGAGGTAGGAACAACCAACCTTATAGAGGTAGGGGTGGCAGATTTAATGGTCAAGGCAGACAACCAAAGAGATATTGCACTCTCTGTGTGAGAACAAACCATACCATAGAAACCTGCTTCCTAAAACATGGTTATCATCCTCGATACCAAACAAATAGAACTAGAATGGTTAACCATGCCACAAGTTTCCCCTTAGACAACCTTGCAGCAGACCAATCCACCCAACAACCTCAAGCTACTACATCTATCCAAGGCTTCACTGAGGAATAATACCAAGGGCTCAT
The DNA here is from genome assembly GCF_001865875.1 of Lupinus angustifolius. Taxonomy (NCBI): domain Eukaryota; kingdom Viridiplantae; phylum Streptophyta; class Magnoliopsida; order Fabales; family Fabaceae; genus Lupinus; species Lupinus angustifolius. The sequence continues at coordinate 20,862,464 of NC_032010.1, forward strand.
GCACCTTCTCAACCAGAACATACAAGAAAACACTCGCACAACAAATTCTGCAGTGAATATCCACAATGACTCTGCTAATCCAGGTATTCCTCACTCACCTTGGCTTCTTGATACTAGAGCTACTAATCACATCAGTTTCAATTTACATCTTTTCACCACAACCAAAAATATTTCCCCTATCCTGATCACATTACCCGCTGGTGACAAAGTATCCATCACTCTATCTGGCACAATCATTTTATCCCCTACTTTTACCCTTTTTAATGTTCTTTATGTGCCTCAATTCCAAGTTAATCTCATTTCACTAAAAAAATTAATCCTTACCCTTAAATGCCATTTAATCTTCACTCAAGACAAATGTGTCATTGTGCAGAATGCTTCCAGGAAGATGATTGGTTCAACTAAGCTTCAACATGACTTATTCCAAATCAATCTTCCACACACCACAGTTCTTTCTACTCAGACTTCTGCATAATCACAACAGTCTCGCGTATTATGGCATTTAAGACTTGGTCACATTTCTAGCAATGTTTTGAATTTAATTGCCAAACATACTGCCTCTATTCCCCCTTGTACTACTTCCCCCCTTGTGATACTTGTCATTTTTCCAAACAAAAGAAATTGCCTTTTAACATCAGTCAAACCCATACTACACAACCTTTTGATTTACTACATGCTGATATTTGAGGTCCTTACTCCACCCCTTCTATTTTTGGTCACAAATTTTTCCTTACTCTAGTTGATGATTATAGTAGATTTACTTGAGTTATCATGCTCACTAACAAGGCTGAAACTAGACAACACTTGATCAATTTCATATTCTTTATTGTAACATACTTTGGCACTAAACTAAAAACAATAAGAACTGACAATGATGCCGAATTCCTTATGCAACAATTCTGGTCCTCTAAAGGCATTCTCCACCATACCTCATGCATTGAAACCCCCAACAAATGGTGTGGTGGAGAGAAAACACCAACACATTTTAAACATAGCTCGTACTCTATATTTTCAGTCCCATCTTCCCCCAAAACTATGGAATTTTGCCATCCAACATGCCCACACATCTCATCAATAGACTCCCAACACCTTTACTAAAAATAAATCTCCTTATCAACTGCTACATGGCAGAATTCCTTCCCTTGATCATCTCAGAGTGTTTGGATGTCTAACCTATGCAAGCACCATCTATGCCCACAGAACAAAATTTCTCCATAGAGCTAGGAAGTGTGCCTTCATTGGTTACAAAGAGGGAACAAAAAGGTATATCCTTTATGATTTGAATTTTCATAACATTTTTACTTCAAGAAATGTATATTTTTATGAAATTCACTTCCCTTTTCTAGCCCTTCAACCAAACACTACCCAACCCCAACCTTTTTGCAGACCCCACCACTTCTCATCCCCTGCCTCTGATGACCCTACCTCTACAACCATCACAACTCAACCTGATCCTATCCCAGATACTCATATCCCCACTACAAACCTACCTCCTAGACAATCATCTAGAATTAGAGGCCCCCATTCCCACCTCCGTGATTATCATTGCCAATTAGCTCATATTAACCCTCAAACTAAAATCCCTTCTGCAACAGTATTATATCCTATATCCTTTGTCCTCTCTTATGATAAGTGTTTCCCCTCATATAAAGTTTTTTGTCTGAATGTTACTTCTACTTTTGAACCATCCACTTTTAAACAAGCATCTCTTATGCCTCATTGGCATAATGCTATGCAATTAGAATTGAAGGCTCTCCAAGATAATAATACTTGGACTCTTATGCCTCTACCCCCTACTAAAAACCCAATTGGATGCAAATGGGTTTACAAAACAAAATATAAGGCTGATGGTACTTTAGAAAGACACAAAGCCAGGCTTGTTGCCAAAGACTACACTCAATTAGAAGGAGTAGATTTCTTTGATACTTTCTCCCCTGTTGTAAAAACCACTATTGTTTGTTTAATCCTAGCCTTGGCTGCCTGCAATAATTGGTTTTTGGAACAATTGGACATTAACAATGCTTTCCTTCATGGGGACTTACATGAAGAAGTATATATGACCCCTCCCTCTGGTCTTCTTACTACCCAAATACCTTGGTTTGTAAGCTAAACAAATCCATTTGTGGCCTCAAACAAGCTAGCCGTGAATGGCACACCATTCTATCTTCCAAACTCCTTACTTTGGGCTATCATCATTCTAATGTTGATCAAGCCTTGTTTACAAGGAAAACTACCACTAACTTCACTGCTATTTTAGTTTACGTTGATGACATGGTTCTCACAGGAAATAACATACCAGAAATTAACCTTGTCAAAACTGTCCTGGACAATTCTTTCAAAATCAAAAACTTGGGCAACTTAAGATACTTCCTAGGCATTGAAATAGTCCGATCCAAATCAGGTATACATATGAATCAAAGAAGATATACTTTATCCTTGTTAGAAGATGCAGGGTCCCTAGCATCTAAACCTGTTTCCACACCTTTTGATCCTGCAACAAAAATGCAACTTCACAAGGGCACTCCTCTATTAGACCCTTCATCCTACAGAAGATTAGTAGGAAGACTCATCTACCTCACAATCTCAAGACTTGACATTTGCTATGATGTTCAACAACTGAGTCTTTTCATGGATAATCCTCATGACACTCATCACAAGGCCGCAATTTGAGTCTTGCACTATCTCAAAGGAGCTCCATCTCAAGGACTTTTCTTTTCCTCTAACTCTCCTATTACTTTCTCTGCTTTTTCAGATTCTGACTGGGCTTGTTGCCTTGATTCCAGGAAACCTATCACAGGATTCTGCATTTTCATGGGCTCTACCTTATATCTTGGAAATCAAAGAAGCAAAGGACAATCAGTAGATCATCCACTGAAGCAGAATACAGAGCTCTGGGAACCTTAGTTTGTGAATTACAATGGCTGAAGTTTCTTCTCAATGACCTTCATATTTGCACTCCCTCTCCAATTTCAGTTTACTGTGACAATAAATCAGCCATATACTTGGCTCACAATCCAATCTTCCACGAACGTACCAAGCATATTGAGATTGATTGCTATATTGTTAGAGAAAAAATCCAGCAAAAACGGGTTCATCTTCTTCCTATCAAAACCACTGCTCAGTTAGCAGATGTATTTACAAAACCTCTTCATGCTTCCGCCTTCAAAGATTTCATTTTCAAGCTGGGTTTATGTGACTTATATCGCCCATCTTGAGGGGGGCTGTTAGCTTTATAATTGGTTCTTCCATGGTTATTAATTGCCTTCTTCCCTCTTTTGGTTTCCTGTTTCTGGGTTAAGGGTAGTTTAGGAATATTAGTTTCTTTTAATGGCCTTTTGAGTTTTTCCCCTTTTCAGGTTAGTTATTTCAGTTTTTCTGTTAAGTTAGTTTCCCTTATTTTGTTTTGTTTATATAGCCTTTTCTTCTCCTTAAGAGAATAATAATAAAGAAGTGTTACCTCTCTCCTCTTGGTTTAAGTTCTTTCTTCTTCCTCCTCTTCTTCTTCATGAATCGTTGTTGAACTAAGATTTATCAAGTGCAACAACATAATTGTTTTGGTTTTTTTAATTAGTTTAAATTTTGTATTACAATTCTATCCTTTGATATTTCAAATGTCAACATTTAAAGATGTCTATTATGGTAATATCATCAGCCCTTTATATTCTTATATAGATAGTAGAGTAGATAAACAAGTAGGTTGCTAACCCTCTCAATAATTCTTTTCATATTACCTTATATTCTCCAATAGTGTCTTCAATATCCAATAAATAAAACATTGCTCTATCATTTGTAGCTACCTTTCCTTAATATGATTGTGGTCTTTGAAATTTCTTTGTAATGGAACCGGAAATCTTTGCTTCAAAAGCAATTCAAAGTTCTCATGCTAAAATCTAGAGAGAAAAAGTAGGAAGAACATAAAACGGTCTTATGTCACAAAAATTATGTTTATATGTTTCAAATTAATCAATTTTTACCAAATAATGTAAAAAAATTATTTTATATTTTTATGATTTGTCATTTTAATTATGTATCATTTCTTAATTAAGCTGATAGACAAATTAGGGGCAAAAAATAGAATATGTGATCTCAATTCCTGTTAGGCATGAAAAGGAGGGCCTATCAATTATAGGATTATTTATGTCCGACATACATTCTTTCTTTCCACTTTTTCTATGTTCTCCCCGACCAAACAAAATGAAAGTGTTTATGGATCCAATTAGTTGAGTTATTCATGTGCCAAACCCCAAAATTATTTCATGATTGACCAAGTCAGTACAAGTTTTAAGAGAGGAGATAAAGATTAATCATAAATAATATGCCTTTGGAATAAGTATAAAACAAGTTTACAATTACATCATAAAACAAGATCAATTCTCACCCCAACTAAGGTAAATTTTAGTTATACATAGAAAATATGGAAATATAAAATATAAAACAAATAAATCAAAACCAATGATTTCTGATTGGGACAAGGACTCTCTGTCCCAAGATAATCTTGTTTACATGTACCTAGCCAATCAAATTTTATAGAATAATGTGAAAATATTAATTTATGTTATTATAAGATTTTTTTTGATTAAATTAAAAAATTTAATTGGGTGGAGACACTAAGTGAGACAAGAACAAATTGAGGTCACAATCTCCCTTCTACTTCCCAAGTGTCCTCATAAATGTACCATTCATAATGGAAACATAAGATTCTCCATTGGTAATTTTTCTTAATCAGCCTTACTTTCAATGCTTAGACAATAACATTCCCATTCACATTATCAAAATCAAATTTTCCTCTTTTGATCATATAAAAGAAAGTCTATTGTTATTTTCGAAAATAAACCTTGGGGTTTTAAATTGATGCCCGTAGTTGTAATTTCAATCATAATATTACGGTTTTAATAAAGTCAGTAGTTGTATCAAAATCATGAATGTAAGTGCATCAACCTCATTTTTTAAAATTTATCCACAATTACTACCCTAAATTGCAATCACAATCACAATTACAATATCTGAACGAGAAAAACTTCAAACCATTTGAGTTAACTCCAGGCCACTTTCTTCATTGTTCAAAAAGGAGTCAATAAACATGTCAAAATCTTTTATGTAAGCTTTCAGTTTTCCTTTTAAGGGCCTTGTTTGAATGTTTGGGTATGATGAAATGACTGGAAAATATTCACCAATCTAAACCATACACATGTTAGTATAGTTTGGTAAGGTCACGATAATAAATGTTTAGTAGAAAGTTTGTCTCATCACTTTTAGGTACATAGTATTAAGTTACTATATATCTGTTGATGCGGAAGACATATGGAGAAAATATAATAAAGAAAATGACACCGAGAAATTAACGTGGTTCAGTAATTTGCCTACGTCCACGGTTGAAAAGCAACAATGATATTATCACTATGATAAAAGAGAATTACAAGTTCACTCAAGTGTTTCACTCACTTCCCAAAACCCAAGCACACCCAATATCACTCTCACTCACTTATATCTTAAACACTAAAATATTCCTCACAATATTAGAACAAGAGAAGAAGAGAGAATATGCACTAAGGCTAGAATATTGGTGTGTCTTACAATGGCTTGGAGCATTCCTATTTATAGCCAAAGCCTTGAGGATCCTATGGCCAAAAACAAAGATGCTTCACCACAACCTCTTCTTCTCATTGGCTACAAAAGAGGTTACACTATAGCCACTCATTTTACTTGGCCACAAGAATGTTTCATCATAGCCACTTCTTTTGCCACATCATTCTCTTTTTCTTTTAAGCCAATATTTAATAAATCTCCACCTTGGCTAAAAGACTATCATAACTATTTTCATGTTGCTCTTCTTCATGCCCACTAGAGATTCTGGACATCAATCAAGTCCAGACAATGCCTGAACTTCGTTGTTGGAACTGGTTTCGTCATCATGTCAGCAGGATTATTTGCACTGGGTATTTTCTCCACTTTAACAATTCCTTTCTCAATGATATCTCTGATAAAGTGCATCCGAACATCAATATGTTTTGTTCTTTCATGATACATTGGATTTTTTGTGAGATGTATAGCACTTTGACTATCACAGTAGATGGTTGTTTCTTCTAGTTGTATACCCAACTCTTCAATTAGACCTTTCTCCCAAATGGCTTCCTTTACAGCTTCTGTTACTGCGATGTACTCCGCTTCAGTTGTAGATAAAGCAACAATTGATTGTAGTGTTGCTTTCCAACTAACAGTACAACCACACAGTGTAAAAACATATCCAGTGAGTGATCTTCGCTTATCCAAATCTCCGGCATAATCTGAGTCAACATATCCGATGACCTTACTTCCAACACCTTTGACTTTTCCATACAATAAGCCAATATCCATGGTACCCTTTAGGTAGCGCATAATCCACTTCACAGCCTTCCAGTGAACTTTACCAGGACTTGCCATATACCTACTTACCACACTTACTGCTTGTGCAATATCTGGTCTAGTGCATATCATGGCATACATAAGACTGCCAACTGCACTAGCATAAGGTACACTTGACATCTCCTCATTTTCGCTCTCAGTTTGTGGACACAAGGCCATTGAAAGTTTGAAATGAGACGCCAATGGAGTAGTGACTGGTTTAGCATTTTGCATGCCAAATCGTTCCAACACTTTCTCAATATACTTCTTTTGTGATAGAAAGAGCGTCCCTTCTTTTCTATCTCTCTGAATCTCCATTCCTAGAATTTTCCTTCCAGCTCCTAAGTCCTTCATTTCAAACTCTGAGCTCAATTGAGCTTTTAAGCTTTTTATTTCTGACATGTTCTTACATGCGATCAACATGTCATCAACATAAAGAAGGAGATAGATAAATGACTTATTTGCCAGCTTCTTGTAGTAGACACAACTATCATGCTCACTTCTACAATAGCCATTTTCGAGCATGAAGGTGTCAAACCGTCGATACCACTGTCTAGAAGATTGTTTTAAGCCATATAAGGATTTCTTCAGTAAGCAAACATGATCTTCCTTCCCTTGAACTTCAAATCCTTCAGGTTGTTTCATATAGATTTGTTCCTCCAACTCACCATGCAAGAATGCTGTTTTGACATCTAGTTGCTCAAGTTCCATATCAAATTGAGCTACAATGGCAAGTAGGATGCGAATAGAGCTATGTTTTACCACAGGGGAGAAAACTTCATTGAAATCAATTCCTTCTCTTTGTGTAAAACCTTTGGCCACTAATCGCGCTTTGAATCTTGCATCTTCAACTCCAGGAATTCCTTCCTTCTTCTTGAAGACCCATTTGCATCCAACAACCTTTTGAGACTTTGGTCGTTTCTCAAGAACCCAAGTATGATTCTTATGAAGAGACTCAATTTCCTCTCTCATGGCAGAAATCCATTTGGAAGCTTCTTTATTGTTGATAGCTTCTTCATATGATTGTGGCTCACAATTGCTGATATCATCAGCAACATTTAGAGCATAAGACACCAGATCAGCATAACCATATTTCTCAGGAGGTTTTATATGTCTCCTTTGCCTATCCCTAGCCAACTGATAATGTTGCAATTGGGATACATCACTACTAGTAGATGCATCATGAACTTCTTCTTCTTGATCAAATGTATTTTCCTTCGTTGGCTCCACCTCAAACTCCACCTCAAACTCCACCTTCTCCGAGATACTAGGGTCTTTGTTTTCACTTGAAGACTCTTTATGAGGCTTTAGCATTTCAGCTTCATTAAAAGTAACATCCCTACTGATAATACATTTTCTTTTCTCTGGCCACCACAACTTATATCCTTTTACACCATCAGGATATCCAAGAAAAATGCATTTCAATGCTCTTGCATCAAGTTTTCCTTCTTTGTTATGAGCATATGCAGGGCAACCAAATATCCTCAAATTATCATAATTTGCAGGAACACCCGACCACATCTCTTCTGGAGTTTTAAAGTCAATAGCCGTTGATGGACATCTGTTGATCAAGTAACAAGCTGTATTGACAGCTTCCGCCCAGAATTGTTTTGGCAATCCAGCATTTGACAACATACACCTTGTCCTTTCAAGTAAGGTTCTGTTCATCCGTTCTGCAAGTCCATTTTGTTGAGGAGTGTGCCTCACAGTATAATGTCTGACAATACCATGATCCTTGCAAAAGTTTCCGAATTCTCTGCTACAAAACTCTAGGCCATTGTCAGTTCTCAGTCGCTTGATCTTCCTCCCAGTTTGCTTTTCGATCAAGGTTTTCCACTGCTTGAACTTCACAAATGCTTCACTTTTGTGTTTCAAAATGAAGATCCAAACCTTCCTTGAATAATCATCAATGAAAGTTAGCATATATCTCCTACCACCATGAGAAGGTACTTGGGAAGGACCCCACAAGTCAGAATGTACATAATCCAACGTGCCTTTTGTTCGATGAACTGCATTGTTGAATTTTATTCGACATTGCTTCCCAAAAATGCAATGTTCACAGAAGTCTACCTTCCCGACTTGTTGACCACATAGCAATCCTTGCTTGGCCAACTCGGCTAGGCCTCTTTCACTAACATGACCCATTCTTAGATGCCACAATTTGGTGACATCATAATCACTTGTTGATGAGACAGCAGCAACACCCGTGATTGTGTTTCCTTGTAGCATGTAGAGACTATTCTCTTTCTTTCCTTTCATTACAACCATAGCGCCTTTAGATATTCTTATAGCTCCACCTTCACCTTTGTAGCTATAACCTTTTGAATCTAGTGTTCCCAAGGAAATCAGATTTTTCTTCAATTCTGGAACATGCCTTACATCTGTCAACGTCCTTACGATTCCATCGAACATCTTGATTCTAATTGAGCCGATGCCAATGACCTTGCAGGGAGCATTATTTCCCAAAAGGACCTTGCCCCCATCTAAGGGTTGGTAAGTTGAAAACCAATCCTTAATGGGACACATGTGATATGAGCATCCAGAATCAAGTACCCATTCATCTTTTGAATCGTGCTCTGAGACTATTAGTGCATCTGCACTATCATAGTCATTTGCTACAGCTGCATCTCCATATTCACAAATCTTTTCCTTGCCTTTGCGCTCTGGACAATTCTTTCTTATATGACCTTCCTTATGACAATGAAAACATTTATACTTTCTAGGTTTCGCTTTAGACTTGGACCTAGATTTCCCTCTTTCACCAAATTGATTTCGCCTCTCTGTTCTTCCTCTGGCAAAAAGACTATCACCTGAGCCTTCAGATCTCGAATATGATACTCTTTTCTTCAGTTCTTTTGAGTGCAACGCCGCCTTTACTTCGTCTAAGGTCAGATCTTCTCGACCATACATCATGGTGTCGATGAAGTGCTCATAAGAACTTGGAAGGGAACATAGTAGAAGAATTGCTTGGTCTTCATCTTCAATTTTAACATCAATATTCTTTAGATCAAGAATAATTTTGTTAAATTCATCCAGATGATCTTTTATGGGTTTTCCTTCCTGCATTTGAAGGGTATATATTCTTTTCTTCAAATACAGCCTGTTGGTGAGTGACTTCGTCATATACAGGCTTTCCAGCTTCAACCATAATGAAGCAGCTGTAGTTTCATCTGACACTTCTCGTAGAACTTCATCTCCCAAGCACAACAAAATTGCACTATGTGCTTTTTCCAGGTTTTCATCCTTCTCGTCCTCGGTCAGACTCTGTGGTAACTTGTTTCTACCTTCCAAGGCTTTTCCCAAGCCTTGATGAACTAGTAGAGCCTTCATCTTCAATCGCCATAGGTTGAAATCATTTTCTCCATTAAATTTCTCCAAATCAAATTTAGCACTCGCCATGATAACCGTATACCAGAACAGTATCGTAGTCCGTGAACATACACCAGGAAAGCTCCCAGGAAAGAGAGGTGGGTCTTAACAGACACGCTTAAATACCAGGTCTTTCCTAAGACAGAACTTTCCTAGACATGCACTTTCACACTATTATACCTTTCTAGTAACAAGAACAATTCTTTTCTGGTGTGTAAGATCAGACAATGCTGCAAACACAGAGCATACTAAGAATTTTCTTTTAGATCGTACGGCTTAGCATGCAAGAGCTCTACGAGCTCTGATACCAGTTTGTTGATGCGGAAGACATATGGAGAAAATATAATAGAGAAAATGACACCGAGAAATTAACGTGGTTCAGCAATTTGCCTACGTCCACGGTTGAAGAGCAACAATGATATTATCACTATGATAAAAGAGAATTACAAGTTCACTCAAGTGTTTCACTCACTTCCCAAAACCCAAGTACACCCAATATCACTCTCACTCACTTATATCTTAAACACTAAAATATTCCTCACAATATTAGAACAAGAGAAGAAGAGAGAATATGCACTAAGGCTAGAATATTGGTGTGTCTTACAATGGCTTGGAGCATTCCTATTTATAGCCAAAGCCTTGAGGATCCTATGGCCAAAAACAAAGATGCTTCACCACAACCTCTTCTTCTCATTGGCTACAAAAGAGGTTACACTATAGCCACTCATTTTACTTGGCCACAAGAATGTTTCATCATAGCCACTTCTTTTGCCACATCATTCTCTTTTTCTTTTAAGCCAATATTTAATAAATCTCCACCTTGGCTAAAAGACTATCATAACTATTTTCACTAGTAGATAATAAATTTATGGGGAAAAAAATTAGAGTAACTAATGAGACATTAAATTTAGTAATGTAAGATTTTGCTAAATCTTAAAAAGATTAAAATGTTAAGTGTTCGATTCTTGAAATGAATATTTTTTGAGAGAGTAGCTATCCGCCTTGAAAATATCATTCTCTTACTATAGGGTAAAATGATATATATGATAGTAACAAAATAAACATGTTAGAGAGGGAGAGGGGATTGATTTATAAAAGCAGAAAAAAAAAGAGGTATTTCATAGTCCAACGTGCTTTGTGTGTGCATGCATAACTGATTAAGCTTTTAATGGAGAATAGAAAAGTCTCTAACGCCCCACGTGGAATTAACGTTCATGGATTAGTTTAGTCACGCATAATGTCTACATTTCTCTCATTCCCACGTTCCATTCATCCCAAACACATGTCATGAAAATGAGAAATGTGCTCAAGAAAATGTACTTGCTAATCTCATTTCAAGAAATCACAATATATGTGTGATCAAATTCATGATAGTATAGCAATACAGCGTTCTGGTGGTATAAAGTCATGTTAGATATCTAGAAAAATGAAAAAATCAAAAGTTGAGAGTGATATTTATTAAAAGAGATAATCATATTACCTATAAAAAATTAGTTCTTTATCCAAAGGGAATATTATTGATACTACTAAAAAATTCATGATAGTATGACATATGACATAGTTGATTTGTGCATACTCTTTCATCAACTAATTACCTATATGATCAAAGTGGTATATTACTCAAAGGGAAGTGCTTAATATAAATTTTCATGGAATTACAATTATAATAATTTAGTCTCATGAGTAGAGTAGGATAAGTAATTATATCAGCAATTTTTGGGCAATGAATCTTTCATTAGATCGAATGAACTCATCTCATCTTTGATATCATCAATAAAATAAATGCTTAATGTTATCTACAAGGAATCTTTACTTAACATAATTTTTCTTTCATGAAAGTATATTAATTTGAACTTAGGTGGCAAACAAAGGGAAACAAAGAGTTATCTTGGAAGCAAGCTTTCTCCATGCGTGGTGCATATGATGGAAGAATGATTAAACAGCAAAAAAGGATGTTAACTGCAACATAAACCTGTACAAACTTCCAAATACTTAAGAATAATCTAATAAATTGTTTATAAATTTAATATATAACGCACATAGACAGAGAATCAACCAACGAGATGTTGGTTTAGTATCATAAAATTTTACTATATTTTCAAGATAACTAAAAGATTAATAATATATAAGAGTTACATGTTCCATGGTCATTTATTTTAGCTTAGGTAGTGCTTTGTCATTTTCTAAGTAGTATAGTAATTCTATATATATAATTACAGTTTCAAATCAAAGGAAAAATCAAAGGAAAAAAAAGTTACGTAAAATTAGTGACAGGATTCATAATAGGTGTCCACACTAAAGACACACACCTAGTTAGTGAGAATGATGTGATACTTAAAAACTAGGTAGGCGACCAGGTTGTCCTAAATGGGTCCCACACATACCATAATTACATGCTAAGTGGTACCAGTTTTGGTACACAACACCTGGTTATATGCAAGTTATAATAAAGAATTTGATACAGAATAATTTGATACGTGATACACGTTATATGAAACCCAATAGCTATAAGTAAATTATGACACATACACATAAGCCATGCATGTATGACAAAATAACACTTCACCACCTTGTCATGAAAAATATACCAGTCGGTTGAATATGGAAGTATTCTCATTTTTCATTGCTTCTTTTCGCTCTCTCTCTCTCTCTTTCAACTTGGCCCTCACAATTTAATCACCCCCTTGGTCTATAAATCTTCTCACCTTTATTCATTGCTTCACCCCTTCTCTCTCTTCAGCCTCGAAGATAGAAAAGAAATAATAAACTAAGAATCTCTTTTGTGCAGTTAGTAGCATTATATATACATCAAGAATCAATCACTCAGTTTAGTTTTATATGCTAATCACCCTCCTAAACCTTCCTTATAATATCAGTATATCACTCACTTCTGTTTCCCAAAATCATAATCTAATCTCATATTTCACTCTACATCATTCATAGATCAAATGGGTGAGGAAGGAAAACAGGTTAATCTTCTATTGGCATTATCATGCTTTTATTGTTTTTATTTGTGATGTTTTTCTTACTCATTTTTAGGACATTATGGTTTGCATTAGTTCTAGTACTAACCATGTTTGTTTTAATTTTTTCATAGGAACAACCCAAGGTTGAGGCCAAGCCAGAGAACAAAGCAGAAGAGAACAAGGAAGAAAAACCTGCAGAGGAAAAACCAGTAGAGGAGAAGAAAGAAGAAAAACCTGCAGAGGAAAAACCAGCTGAGGAGAAAAAAGAAGAAAAACCTACAGAGGAAAAGCCAGCTGAGGAGAAGAAAGAAGAGCCTAAACCACCATCTCCATGTGTTCTATTTGTGGACTTGCATTGTGTTGGATGTGCCAAGAAAATTGAGAGATCTATAATGAAAATGAGAGGTTCACATCTTTTAACACTTGTCATTCATTTTTGTTTCCAAATTTTTCATGCATGCATGTACAATCAAATTGTCTATTTTGTGTGTATCTTCTTCTAATAGGTGTTGAGGGAGTGGTAATTGATATGGCTAAAAATGAAGTGACCATAAAGGGTATAGTGGAGCCTCAAGCAATCTGCAACACAATTACTAAGAAAACAAAGAGAAGAGCCAATGTTATATCTCCATTGCCTGCAGCAGAAGGAGAACCTATACCAGAAGTTGTTAATTCTCAGGTATCTATCACAAGAATTTTAATTCAATTTCCTCTTTTCTGATTGAGATTTTTTGATATAAATAAAAGGGTAATTACCTATAAATAGTTAATTAACAATGGTAATTGTTGGTGTTCCAGGTTAGTGGACCAATTACTGTGGAGCTTAATGTAAACATGCATTGTGTGGCATGTGCTCAGCAACTCAAGAGGAAGATACTCCAAATGAGAGGTAACTTAGTACATTGTTGATTTCTCATGATTTCATGTATGATTTATCTCAAATGAGAGGTAAGAAGGTACCAATTGCATTGTTGGTTATCATTTATCTCTTCAAATCATTTCATGGCTACATTGTTGGTTATAATTGAGAAAGGTGAAAAGGGGAAATAAATTATTTAATGTTATTTATCAGTTATTTGTATTACACCATTTACATATACAATTTTTTCCTCTATTTGATTATTTTTCTCACACACCATTTTAATAAGAGAAAAATTTGCACCGTATGAGTTTTATACACTGCTAGTGTATCATCTTCCATTAATATTTAATTATTTTTTATTTTCAAAAAAATATTCTAAATAAATGACATATGATAAAATACATATGTATAAATCTTTATACTATCATTGTATAGATTTTGTAATCTTTTAATAACCCATTTGATCCAAAAGTAAATTATTGAATAGGGGTGAATAATCATCAACAATATGGAAGTTGGGCATGTGTCCATTGTAATTGTGTCATATTGTCAAATCAGCACTTGTTATTGGACCCTTTACATGGCATGCTTTAGGGCAAATTAGTTGATGATGATGTGATAAGGGACCCATGCTCCATGTCCTGCATCAGATTGCACCTCAAAAAGAGGAAAGAAAGTGCAGGGGGAGATTTCTATAAAGATGTTAATGTCATAGCCAAATTTTGACAACTAAAAGTGATTAAATCTTTTAGAAATACAATCAATAAAGAAACATAATTTAAAAACCATTCATGCCATTTGTCCTATTCACCTAACAAAACTTTGGTACCACTATCTATTCACAAGGAGGGTTGTCATATAACTAATTTATCATGCTTTATACGTGGGACAATTATCTATTGTCTTCATACTAATAATATTGAAGCAAAAATAAAAAAATAATAAATATTTAATTTTTTATTTGATATATTATGTTTTTCATTCGTCTAGAACATGATTTAGGACACAGTTTGAAGACAAGAAATATTTGTCCTTATTATTAATCATACTGGTATGTATCATCATTATCAATACTAATATTAAATTATTGCTATATGTTTATATTCAATTGTAGTTAGTATGAAAACATGTTCATTATTTAATGTAGGGGTTCAAACAGTAGTGACAGAATTTAGCACAGGGAAGGTTATAGTGTCAGGAACCATGGATGCAAACAAGCTAGTGGAATATGTATATAGACGCACCAAAAAGCAAGCCAAAATAGTTCCACAGCCAGAACCAGAAAAGAAAGAAGAGACCAAAGAAGCTGAAGAAAAACCTGCAGCAGAAGAGGCTAAACCTGAGGAAACAAAAGAAGAGGAAAAGCCACCAGAGGAACCAAAGAAAGAAGAGAGTGGTGAAGGTGATAGTAGTGAGAATAAGAAAGAAGAGGGTGGTGAAGGTGAGAATAAGGATGAGAAAAAGGAAGAAAAGGGTGGCAAAGAAGGAACTGAAGAAGAAACAAAGAAAGAAGAAAATGAGTTTGTGGTTACAAACAATGTTGATGAGAATGGAATGAAGAGAATGATATACTATTATTATCCTTATCAACCTCTCTATGTGATTGAAAGAATCCCACCACCTCAACTCTTCAGTGATGAAAATCCTAATGCATGTTGCATTTTATAAAGTTTATCATAGAAATATAAGAAAGTGGTCTTAAATTTGTAAGTTGTTTGTTAAGTATTTAGAACTTGGGAATTTTTGGAGCTGCATTTTGATAGAATAGAAGGTGGTGTTACATGATAATAAGTTAATTTATAATATATTGTTCTTTTTTATGTTATATTTTATACACTAGTCCCAAATCAATATGTACGAATTATTAATGCATGTGAAATAGGTGTATCCTCAACTTATCTTTTGCTATTTCCTTCCCTTTCCTCCTATGTTTCAATAAGTTTTATACTCACTAATCAGTAATCACTAATTGAGTCGAGATTCTGTTCTCTGGATAATCCAGAATATAGATACTGGAGGGTTAGATCAAGATTCTCTTAATTATATTAAATACATGAACGAAAAAAAAGTATTCATTATTAATATTGTAAAAGTTTTATACATTATTCATATATTATCTATCACTCATATTTAATTATCATTATCTCTTGGCAAAATAATAGATATAAATATTAAATTTTATACTAATTATTTATAAATTTTTAAGCTATAAAATATTGGCGGTACATAATTTTTCTTATATCATCACTTACTTATAGATGTATGAAAGTTTATGAGTTTTTATTAGAAGCACTTACACAAGAAAGTATTGGACATATGTATACGAGTTCAAATATATAGAAATAGTAAGAAACCTCAATCATTCTAATTAAGAAGAAAAAAAAACTAACTTAAAAATACATTCAATATATACATATATCGATCACTTAATTAACTCATGCATATTAATGCCAATAAAGTCACAAATTAAGAAACATTAGTCTAATATGATATCTCTTTGAACATCCACCACTATTCGAACTAACATGAAAAAGTGGAATTTTATTTCGGCAAATTTGTTATCTCACATTCTCTGACATAATCAACTGACTCTCATATGCTAGAAAACATACCTCCTTCATTTCATATTTGGATTTAATATATATATATATATATATATATATATATATATATATATATATATATATATATATATATATATATATATATATATATATATATATTAAATCCAAATATGAAATGAAGGAGGTATGTTTTCTAGCATATGAGAGTCAGTTGATTGTAAATCATTCATCATTAATTTATTAATTATCATTTATTCTCAAATAAAAGTAATGCAAATCAATGGTGGATGATGTGTTGACAGTGTAAAAAACTTTATACATTCAGTGGACAAATTTTAAACTTTTCATATTTTTATGTTTCAAGTTGTATAAGAATCATTTAATTTATATTAAAATTCAAATTAAAAAGATACTAAGAGACATGAGGTAAAGAGAATGAGTGAGTGACCAATAAATATGGATTTCTAAAACATCAAAATATTTAAAATAAAATTAAAAAGTTAAAATATAAAAATATGAAACTTAATTCTCAATTTGATTATCAAATTTTAAATCAATCAAATGATTTTGATACACAAAATGGGACAATAGATATTGTCTCAGTTAAATGTATACTATCCCTCAGTCATTTAGTTATAATTTGGTAAATTTTAGGTGGGACATGATCCATTATTTTATTGTACTTCTATTGATAATTTGGGGTCATAAAATCTGGTAAGTTGTAGCACTACTTTGCATTATTCTAACAAGTTTTTTTACAAGATTTTCCCTTTACAAATGGATTTTTTGTGTCACTAAGATGAGTTATTGGAACATATGTTGGATTCTCAACTTTGATACAGCTTTCCTTACATTAAAGGAAAAAATAAGTAGCTTGGAAAAAGAGATTAGCTGGAATGAATTGTCGTTTCTTATCATATTAATCATTGCACAAAATAGAATGGGTTTGAAAGTTGAAAACATAATTTATTTATAAACTTTACTCGAAACAATTATTGACTCAAGAAGAGTAATTAAGTCACATGCTCCTTACCCTTTCATACAATTTTCCTAACATTAAGGGAAGAAAAAAATAAGTAGTTTGGAAAAAAGATTAGCGGAATGAATTATCATTTCTTATTATATTGATCCCAATACAAAATAATATGAATTGAAAGTTCAAAAGATAATTTATTTGTAAACTTTACTTTTATTGACTCAAGAAGAGTAACTCAGTCACATGTGTTCCTTATCATAAGCTAAAGGATAACAATTTCTAAGGGGGAAAAATTAACTCATATAATCCTAATAATTGAAGCTGTTACAATAATATTTGAGAATTTGTGTTTGACCATGTATTTAACATGATCATTATATACCATTGAATTCAATGAAAAGTTGAGATTATTTGCTCAATCAGTGAACTAACATTAGAACCCTGTTTAAATTTATGCACATTAAACTTTAAAATTAAGCTACATATATATCAAAAGACTTTTGTTCTTTTAGAACATACTGGTTCCTCGATTACACAAGTTCTGACTTGAGTTTTTCCATCTTATTTGTGCAACTTTAGTTTGAAACAAATCAAGATCATTTGTTCGAAAAGTATATTTTTAACTATGTCTTATCCAATAAAATTTTGATACCGAATAACTAACACAACTTCTTTAATATGTTTCTCATTATTACTCAGTTTTTTAATAAGTATCAAAATTGATCTCATTCATTTAAAACAAACATAAAAATGATAAAATAAAATTGAAAAATAAATATTTCGGTAAATAACCTAAGTAGATGCTGATTTGAGAAGCTTATATAAAAGATAAATTTAATTTAATTTAATTTTAAAAGCTTCCTTATTTAAAGATGTGGTCATATTATCTTACTTCTATTTCAAGTTTTGAATATTGATTTCTTTATGGTATATATCTATTTTTATATTTTAATTACTTATTTATAATTATTTTTATACACCTATTTTAAAAATAATAAAAGGAAGAACAATTTTCCTATTGTTGATCATGATGGAACCTACTCACACAGTTTGTGATGACAACCTCTTTGTGGATTGTCTTTTTTGTAGGATCGTTTCTTGTGAAAGTCCCTCTTTGATTGATGAATTACTTTGCTTGTATTTGTTTGTTTACTTTTGGTTGCTGATTTGCCTTGGGAATGTCTCGGCCTGAGTTTGTAGAATTAATTTATGAATGATTGATGAAGGAATTAATGTTCACGGTTTGTAGTGGATGATGGATGGATGTTGTGGATGGTTGTTGGTTGATGATGGAATTGATGCTCACGGTTTGGATGGTTGATTGAAGGTTTGATGTGTTGTAAGTGTTTAAGAATATGGTAGGGGAAAAGGAATGGAATGGTAGGTTTGATAAGCCTTGTGAAGTTCGCCACAAGAGAATGATACTCTTGATAAGAACAAGGGTTCTTGATTAAGTCAACAAGCTAGGAGAAAATTCACTAACAATGGTTATTCAAAATAAAATTCAATCTACTTTATTCCTTGTGCATTCGGTTCATATATAGAGGAAAAGAACTTTGGTTTAAATTGCCATAATCAAAAGGTATGAGAAGATAAACTAATCCTATCTAATCTCAATCTAATCTCCATGTGTTGGACGAATGGTGATGGTGGATTTTATTTGAGATTGCCTTGATAAGTGGTTGAAATAATATCTTCCATGATCTTCATGTTGATGATATAATTTGATCCTCCTTTTGATTTGCTTGTTTGAAAATTAGATTAGGAGATCATTATCTTGTGGAGATTAGATCTCCCTTAATTATAGTCGTGTGGAGTTGGTCCTCCTTGATTCTAGCTGTGTGAATCTTTTTGGCTCTATCTTTTCCCTTCAAGCTTTCATCAATTTATCTCCTTGCTCTATCTGTAATCGTGCCTCCCTTCCTACAAGACATGAACCTTAATTAAAACAAATGTAATAAAATGACATTAATTTAAAGACATGATAAATAGAAGTCCTAAACTAGTGTGGGTTTAAGACAACTTCCCACTTATTTATGGTCCTAATTAATAATGTAAGAGCTAAAGAGATCAAGGTGGATCCCCCTTAGGTCGTGGCCTTCCTTGAGCTCTTCATTAAGACTTATGCAAATTAAAGCCTTCTTTTCATGCTTGGTCGTATTTGCACTTGTTTCTATGGTAGAAAATATGAGTTGTCGAAGTGCTTCTTGGGCCTTTTTGGTCTTAGCTCTAGTCATAGGTCCTCCTAAGCCATGTAAAGGGTCTTCAATGATGTTATGTCCCAATGGGTTTACATCATCCCCTCCTTCTTCGAAAGAATTCGACCTCGAATAAGCATTTTCATCACCTGTATCAAAAAAAGTTAAGTCAGCCACATTGAAAGTAGCACTAATATTTCCATACTCACTAGGCAAGTCCAATTTGTATGCATTGTTGTTTATCCTTTCCAAGATTTGAAAAAGACCGTCCCCTCTAGGTTGAAGCTTTGATTTCCTTTGAGATGGAAATCTTTCTTTTCTCATATAGATCCAAACCCAATCTCCTGGTTCAAAGATGACTTCCTTTATTCCCTTATTGGCTGATCTTGCATAACTCTCGGTTCTCTTCTCAATTTGTTCCTTCACCTTCTCATGTAGCTTCTTCACATACTCAGCCTTGGCTTTACCATCTTTATGTTTCAACAATGATGTACCTGGAAAAGGTAATAAATCAAGGGGAGTTAGTGGGTTAAAACCATAAACAATTTCAAATGGTGAATGCTTTGTTGCACTATGAGTTGCCCTGTTATAGGCAAACTCCACGTGGGGAAGGCACTCTTCCCATGCATTTAAGTTCTTCCTTAGGACAGCCCTCAACAAGGTAGAGAGTGTCCTATTGACCCAATTTGCCCATCTGTTTGAGGATGACATGTGGTAGAGAAAAGAAGCTTTGTGTTAAGCTTCCCCCAAAGGGTTCTCCAAAAGTGACTTAGGAATTTGGCATCCCTATCACTCACTATGCTCCTTGGTAAGCCATGTAGCCTTACCACTTCTTTGAAGAATAACCCTGCAATATGACAAGCATCATCAATTTTTTTGCAAGGTATAAAATGAGCCATTTTAGAAAATCTATCCACTACAACAAAAATTGAATCTTTGCCACTCTTAGTTCGTGGTAAAGCAACCACGAAATCCATGGATAAGTCTATCCATGGTGAATCAGGGACGGGCAATGGAGTTTAAAGCCCATAAGGCATGGCCTTAGACTTAGCCCGTTTGCAAGTAATACATTTTTCACATAAAAGTTGAACATCACGCATCATATGAGGCCAATAAAAGTGATCATGCAATATATCAAGGGTCTTTTGGGAACCAAAATGACCAATCAGCCCCCCTTCATGGGCTTATCTCAAAAGTAAATCCCTTATAGAACTCTTAGGGATACAAAGTCTTTTATCTTTAAAAAGAAACCCTTCATGCCTATAATAACCATCATGGGCTGAATTCATACACTTGGCATAGGGTGTAGAAAAATCAGGGTCCTGTTCATACAAGCCCTTCACACATTCAAGACCTAAGAGCTTGGTCTCTAAGGTAGCAATCAAAGCATGCCTTCTTGATAAGGCATCAGCTACCACATTAGCTTTTCCCTTTTTGTGTTTAACCACATAAGGGAATTGCTCCAGAAATTCCACCCACTTGGCATGTCTTTTGTTTAGCTTGCCTTGCCCCTTTAAATATTTAAGTGATTCATGATCACTATGAATAACAAATTCCTTGGGCAGTAGATAATGTTGCCAAGTTTGTAAGGCCCTCACTAGGGCATATAGCTCTTTATCATATGTAGAGTAGTTAAGGGCAGCCCCCCCCCCCTAACTTCTCACTAAAATAGGCAATAGGATGCCCATCTTGCATTAGCACAGCCCCAATTCCAACATTTGAAGCATCACACTCAATTTCAAAGGATTTTGTAAAGTTTGGTAATCTCAAAATTGGAGCGTGTGTGAGCTTCTCTTTGAGCCTTTTGAAGGCTTATTCTTGCTTATCACCCCAATGAAACCCCACATTATTTTTGACCACTTCATTTAGAGGTGCAACCAAGGTACTAAAGTCCTTGACAAACCTTCTATAAAAACTTGCAAGGTCATGAAAACTTCTCACATCTGTGGTGCTTTTTGGAGTGGGCCATTCAGGATCTGCGTGTACTCCATTAGAATTGATTATGAAACCAAGGAATATCACGTGATCAACACAGAAGCTGCACTTCTCAAGGTTGGCGTATAGCTTCTCTTTCCTTAATATAAGCAAAACACTTTTTAGGTGTTCATAATGTTCATCAAGACTCTTGCTATATATTAGGATGTCATCGAAGTACACCACAACAAATTTTCCAAGGAAATCCCTTAGAACGTGGTTCATCAGCCTCATAAATGTGCTTGGCGCATTGGTTAAGCCAAAAGGCATTACCATCCACTAGTACAAGCCATATTTTGTTTTGAAGGCTGTTTTCCACTCATCCCCTTCTCTAATCCGAATTTGATGGTACCCACTCTTCAAATCCACTTTTGAGAAGATGCAGGCACCATGTAATTCCTCTAAGAGATCATCCAATCTAGGAATGGGATGTCTATACTTGACCGTGATTTTGTTCACGGCCCTACAGTCAGTGTACATCCTCCAAGCTCCATTTTTCTTTGGAACTAGGATGACTTGGACGGAACAAGGACTTAGACTTTCTTGAACCCAACCCTTGTGCATAAACTCCTCGACTTGTTTGTGAATCTCATTAGTCTCTTGAGGATTGCTCCTATAGGCAGGCCTATTGGGCAATGATGCACCAAGAATCAAGTCAATATGATGTTCAGTGCCCCTTAAAAGTGGTGGGCCACTAGGGACTTCTTATGGGAATACATCATTGAACTCATTCAAGAAATCTTTCAAAAGTTGAGGCATAGAAGCCTTCTCAATAGTCGTGTTATTTAAGCAAAAACTTTGGCACAAAAGTAAGTACATGGGCTGCCTTGTGACTAGGGCATGCTTTACTTCTTCTTTTGTGACAAAGTAGCTTTTCTTTTGATCCTTTCGATATGGTTTCAGTCGTGCCCTCCTTTTTCTCTTGGTCAATCTTTTCTTTCAACCTACGTTGATCATCACTCACTTGTTTTGGGGACAAGGGTGATAAGACCATTTTATGATTATTATGCATAAATGTGTACTTGTTAGTACGCCCTTCATGGGTAGCATTTTTATCATATTGTCATGGTGATGAGGATAGGATGAGGATGAGGATGAGGACGAAGATGGGATGTGGAAGAGGATGAGAAGGGACCTCATCTTGCTTATTCACAGCCATCTCCCCAACATCATTAAACCATTGCAGCTTATATGGTGTTAGGTGTGCCTTGGTGATAAGCTTCAATTTAGACATCGTTCTTGTGCTAACCACGTTAGTAAAACTCCCTCCATCAATGATGAGGGTACATATATTACCTTGTACAAGGCAACGAGAATGAAAAATGTTTTCTCTTTGATTTTCCTCATGATTTCGGTTTTGACTCCCAAGGAGCCTCCTAACCATGAGTAGGTCTCCATCGGGCATATTAAGATCACCCTCATTGTCATGTTCTTCATCACTAGCTGACTCAGATTGGGACTCAATGTCCCCATTTAGAACCATCATAGTTCTTCTTGTAGGGCATTGAGACGCAATATGGCCACGCCCCAAACATTTAAAACATTTTATATCACGGCTCCTTTGATTTGGATCAAGGGGCTGCTTACCTTGGGACTTGGTTGTCCCCACGGCTTCTTTAGAACTAGGGACAATTTCTTTTGTTGCATTGCCCTCCTTCTTGCTTTTGTCTTTCCAAGTATTTGGTGGATACTTGGTTGTTGAATTAGAGGAGTACTTAGACTTCCTCCTCTTGATTTGTTGCTCTACCTTGATGGCCTTTTGGACAAGGTCATCTAACTCAACATATGGTTGAAGCTCCACAATATCCTGAATTTCAGGGTTCAACCCATGTAGGAACCGAGCCATTGTAGCTTCTCGGTCCTCATGGAAGTTGGACCTAAGTAAGGCCAGCTCCATCTCCTTGAAGTATTCATCAAAGGACAAGTACATAGATTAAGATCACCCTCACTATCTTGTTCCTCATCACTAGCTGACTCTGATTGAGACTCAATGTCCCCATTTAGAACCATCATAGTTCTTCTTGTAGGACATTGAGAAGCAATATGGCCACACCCCAAACATTTAAAACATTTTATATCTCGGCTCCTTTGATTTGGATCAAGGGGCTGCTTACCTTGGGACTTTGTTGTCCCCACGACTTCTTTAGAATTAGGGAAAATCTCTTTTCTTGCATTGCCTTCTTTCTTGGATTTATCTTTCCAAGTATTTGATGGATACTTGGTTGCTGAATTAGAGGAGTACTTAGACTTCCTCATCTTGATTTGATGTTCTACCTTGATGGCCTTTTGGACAAGGTCATCTAATTCAACATATGGTTGAAGCTCCACAATATCCTGAATTTCAGGGTTCAACCCATGTAGGAACCGAGCCATTGTAGCTTCTCGGTCCTCATGGAAGTTGGACCTAAGTAAGGCCAGCTCCATCTCCTTGATATTTATCAACTGATTTGTTACCTTGAGTTAACCTTTGCAATTTGTTATGCACATCTCTTTGGTAGGAACTAGGAACAAACCTCATCCTCATCACCCTCTTCATTTCCCCCCAAGTGTTTACTACTTCCTCACCATACCTCCTCTCTCCTTTCGGATCTGGTCCCACCACACCATGGCATATTCCTTAAATTTTAGGGCAACAACCTTCACCTTTTTCTCCTCACTATAGTGTTGGCATTCAAACACTTGTTCCATCTTTCACTCTCACTCATGATAGGCCTATGGGTTATTAAGTCCTAAGAATGTAGGGACTTTTATTTTGACCCCCTCTAACCTATCCTCCCTCCTCCTATCTCCACGGCCACCCTCAAAATCCTCCTCATACCTCCCTCTCTTATAACCTCCCTCATACTCATCCTCCTCACGCCTACCTCTCCTCTCACCACGACCCTCCTCCTCCTCATGCCTACCTCTCCTCTCACCATGGCCCTCATCCTCACGACCACCTCTCCTATCTCTCCCTCCCCTCCTCCTATAGTCTACATCACTACTAGATTCACCTTCCAGCCTCCTAACATCTATTCTCATTTGATCCATTTGTAATTGTAGGGCCTGAAATTGGGTGCTTATCATAGCATGTAGCACGGCTGTCCTTGGTGATAATGGAGAACCACTATCTTCTGGACTAGCCATAATGTCACTCTCCTTACTCTTCTCTCAAGTGTTTACACTCTCTCACTTTTCTCTCAAATTTCTCCTTTGATTCTTGAGTGAGTCAAGTGATCAAGTTGTAGTATCAAAAACGTGTGACAAGTTCACAAGATTACCAATTTATTTGGTTTGTGGCTCGGCTGGATTGTGTGTAGGTTGTAGGGTAGATGGATTGTGTGTAGGTTGTAGGGTTGTGTTTGTGTAGGTTTTATGGGTTAGGGTTAGATTTTGGTCTCGGCTTGGGTAGGTTTTTGGGTTAGGTTTAGGGTTTTGTATTCATCTTGATGTGTTTGGGTTAGGGTTAGGGTTTATAATCGGTTTGTGTAGGTATTTGGGGTTTAGGGTTGTATTTTGGATGATTTGTGTTTGGGGTGTCTAAGTTTTGTAGGGTATTTTGTGGATGGATTTGGTTTTTGTATGGTAATGTGTTTATGCTATGGTTTCGTTTGTATGTATGGCTTTTGGTTCGGCCAAGGGGAAGAAATTTGGGTAGAATAAGAAGAAGAATTGTAGAAAGAAGAATTTGAAATTGCATTTACTTGTGGTGCTGCCTCAAATTCAATGCCTTAGTCTTATTTTGATAAGGATATTGTTATTGTGACTTTCAGGCAAGAACTGAGCTCTGATGACCACTTGATGACAACCTCTTTGTGGATTGTCTTTTTTTGTAGGAACGTTTCTTGTGAAAGTCCCTCTTTGATTGATGAATTACTTTGCTTGTATTTGTTTGTTTACTTTTGGTTGCTAATTTGCCTTGGGAATGCCTCGACCTGAGTTTGTAGAATTAATTTATGAATGAATTGATGCTCACGGTTTGTGGTAGATGATGGATGAATGTTGTGGATGGTTGTTGGTTGATGATGGGATTGATGCTCACAGTTTGTAGTGGATGATGGATGGATGTTGTGGATGGTTGTTGGTTATGGATGGTTGTTGGTTGATGATGGAATTGATGTTCACGGTTTGGATGGTTGATTGAAGGTTTGGTGTGTTGTAAGTGTTTAAGAATATGGTAGGGGAATAGGAATGGAATGGCGCCACAGACAATGGAATGTTTGATAAGCCTTGTGAAGTTCGCCACAAGAGAATGATACTCTTGATAAGAACAAGGGTTCTTGACTAAGTCAAGAAGCTAGGAAAAAACTCACTAACAATGGTTATTCAAAATAAAATTCAATCTACTTTATTCCTTGTGCATTCGGTTCATATATAGAGGAAAATAACTTTGGTTTAAATTGCCATAATCAAAAGGCATGAGAAGATAAACTAATCCTATCTAATCTCAATCTAATCTCCATGTGTTGGACGAATGGTGATGGTGGATTTTATTTGAGATTGCCTTGATGAGTGGTTGAAATAATATCTTCCATTATCTTTATGGTGATGATATAATTTGATCCTCCTTTTGATTTGCTTGTTTTAAAATTAGATTAAGATATCCTTATCTTGTGGAGATTATATCTCCCTTAATTATAGCCGTGTGGACTTGGTCCTCCTTTTGATTTGCTTGTTTGAAAATTAGATTATGAGATCCTTATCTTGTGGAGATTAGATCTCCCTTAATTATAGTCGTGTGGACTTGGTCCTCCTTGATTCTAGCCGTGTGGAATCTTTTTGGCTCCATCTTTTCCCTCCAAGCTTTCATCAATTTATCTCCTTGCTCTATCTCTAACCGTGCCTCCCTTCCTACAAGACATGAACCTTAATTAAAACAAATGTAATAAAATGACAATAATTTAAAGACATGATAAATAAAAGTCCTAAACTAGTGTGGGTTTTAAGACAACTCCCACTTATTTATGGTCCTAATTACTAATGTAAGAACTAAAGAGATCAAGGTGGATCCTCCCTTAGGTCGTGGCCTTCCTTGAGTTCTTTATTAAGACTTATGCAAATTAAAGCCTTCTCTTCATGCTTGGTCCCATTTGCACTTGTTTCCATAGTAGAAAATATGAGTTGCTGAAGTGCTTCTTGGGCCTTTTTGGTCTTAACTCTAGTCATAGGTCCTCCTAAGCCATGTAAAGGATCTTCAATGATGTTATATCTCAATGTGTTTATATCAGTTTGGCTCGATCATGATCGAGTCCGCTAATACAGTTTGACTCAATCATGATCGAGCCCAATTAGGGTTGAGTTTCATCTAGTTTGGCACCGAGTTTGAGTTTAAAATCAGACCATGTCAATATTTAGGGTTGGATAAAGGACAAACATAATTAGGTCTGGACTCATCCCATGGTTACTCGCTCATCATGTTTGTATGTGACTATATTCAATTATGTACATAGTAATAATATCAATTTGCTTGAAAGTATGATTGATTCTCTAATTTTTTTCATCATATATACATGATTAACAATATATACATACATTATTTCATATGTCAAATTACATAACGATAGTAATAAATAATACTAAGAAGACTTTATCTAAAAAGAGTGTGCATTATATTGAATCAGATCTAGATTTGGGTTCAAAGGCTGACTCGATCGACATTTAGGTCGAATCTAAGGCTAAGTCTGGGTCCAAAAAAATGACTCAATTAATATTTAGGATTGGGTAAGAGACAAGTCTTACCTAGGGGTGTAAAAATTTGGTTCGGTTCGGTTTTTGGTACATTTTAGTTACCGAACCGATCAAAAATATATGGTCAAGTTCTGCTCAATTAACCGCAAATTTAACTATAAGAGCCGAACCGAACTGCTCTTGAATGGTTCGGTTCGGTTCCACAGTTTTTCCATTTATTTTTTTATAAATTTTTTTGCATCAATTGAAAATTCAAAATGTATTACAAGATATATTGTTTATCCATAAAATGATAAACATTACTACTATTATTATATAAAATTATGAATCATATATAACAATACAATTCATGATTAGTAACATATATATCAATTAGTAAAATATATAGTAGTTATATTTATAACCTTAAATTTCATAATTAGTAACACATGTATAACAATATATGATATATGTTAGTTTCAAACTCAATATCACATAAGTTGGAAAATATGTTCCAAATCATAAGACAATAGGAAACAATTTAGTAACTAATAACATATATAATATTAACTTAATAACTATTTAGTAACATATATAACACTACAATTCACACAAAAATTGATAATTTAAACTAGAAAATTGGTTGAAGAATTTAAACAATAATAAAACATTATTTCATAATCCCTAGTATATATTTCTTTAATATGCGGTTTGGTTCCAACGGTTCCGTAAAAAAATAACCGAACCGAACCGCGAAACCGAACCAAACCACATTTTGTGGTTTGGTTTGGTTCTATCGGTTTCGTGGTTTAAACCGGAACCGCTTACACCCCTAGTCTTACCTAATTCATTCTCACCCCTAATTTATGGTATGCAAAATATTTTCCATTATTAATATTCATTTTATTGGATTTTCTCATTAACATTTAGGCCATGTTTTAAACTTTTAATGTATTTAGTTTGAATTGTACAAATTTCATTTTATATAACAAATTGCTAAAAACAATTCAGAATAAATCGTTTACATATTAAAATAATAAGATTTTAGGGTAAATTTGGTAGAACTCTCAAAACTGCAAGATAATTAGAATGAATAATAATCATAATTCTAAAAAAAAGATGTTTGAAAAGTCATTTTTATTGATTATTTGTTTAGGCTTAAAAATGTTATCTAGGCTAAAACTTTATTTTTTTTAGAGTAATGTTATTAGTAAAAACTCAACTGGACAATTATTTTTGTTACAAAAGAAATATTTTTTTGTAAACATAAATGTTTCAACACGGTTTGAAGCCACGTAATGGACAGACAAAATCGCTAGGCTTCGGCTATATACCAAGCATAGAAAAGCCCACCCCGAATGATTGATGATAAAGGCTGGACAACCAACCAAACCAGAGAAAGGACAGAGTTGATCGGACATGGCCTAAACGAAAGTACATGGGGTACAACCCTCTGTCATCCGACTGTCAGGTCGCCTACATAGGACTGGCACGTCGAAGTCGCCCAACATGAATAAAGCGACCCCTACTTGTCTAGGATAGGTTCGACACATATGTTCAGTCATGTCAACAATACCTATCATAGAATATTTCATGTCATTCTCCTCATTAGAGCACCCCATAATGAAGTTAATAATACTACTATTTTATATTATGCTTACATTTTATTCTCTATACATCTATATCTCTCATGTATTGACTTGAACATCAAATTATATTTCAAGGTACCAACCCATACGCTTCCAATCTTAACTCAGACGACATTCAGATGACACCTTACCTAAATTTCACTCTTCCCATCCGACAACTTCCATACCTAAAGAACAAAAAGCAAATGAGCTAATAAAAAGATTTGCTTTTGGAATAAAATAGGTCAACAAGATAAATGGCTAAAATTTAGAAATTCTAAATCACATATGTTAATATGGATTTATTTAATCACATTACGTGTATTAGCTTAATGAAATGCTTAAAATATAATACAAGTAATAAAAATGAAATAATTCACATGTGAGAAACAAATAACTTTTTTACCATGGACTTTTATCACAGATGTATTTACTTTAGTTTTCCATATATAACCTCCTATATCTAATAATAGGGTTGATTAATCTAATTGGAGTTGAATTTTGTTTACAAATAAACATTCATTTTCTAAATTATATCTTATCTATAATAATTTAATCAAATAAATATATATATATATATATATATATAATTATGTTGATATAATAATATTTTTTCTTGAAATAATCATTTAACTTTATTAATTGATTTTTATAATTTTTAATTTGGTAATTAAAGAATTTCACGAATGCCTAATTTTATTAAATTTTTGCAGTTGGAAAAGATGAAACACAAATTTTTTTTACGTCTATAATTTTACGTGTCATTCTTCAACTTAGAATATGAGATTGTTACTGCATAAGTTATTAGATTGTGAAATTTATACTAAACATGTTGGAAGGATAATCATTATAACATACTCAAATGTTGAGAGGAGAATCAAATTGAATAATGAATAAGATGAAACTGAAAATGCATTTTATAGTTATGTATACACATATGTATGAATCATAATATAATATTGAACATTATTATGATTTTGAATGAAAAGTTAACATAATTACTATTTTTTAGACATACACTATAAGTTAATGAATGGAAATCACTCAAAATTATGAAGAGACTAAAATTGTAAAATGGAGGGATGAAATTATGTTTCAACCAAAAATAAACACATGTGATCTAAAAAAAGGAAAGGATAAGTAAATAAGGAGAGGGCAAATGAGGAAAAAGAAAAGGGTAACAAAAATTTATATGTGCATCATTTACTATTCATTTATATTACTTTAAAAGTTAATGATACATAAATATGAATGATAAATAATACATTGTAAAGATATCTTACATTATTAATGTATACATCATTTTTTTTTTTGCTCAAGAAGAAAAAATCTAAAAAGAAAAAGGAAGAAAAATGAGAGGCAAGTAAAAGGAAAAGTACATAGATTAAGAAACCAAAAAAAGCCCTTCACTGTTTTAAATAAAATAAAAACAACACAACACTTGAACCTTTGATTTTGTTCTTTCTCTCTCTCCACTTCTACTGCATAATTCAGATCAATTCAAACCCACTGGAAAAAAAAAAATAGATCACACTTTCTACCTATTCTCATCCACCCATATATTTCATTAGCCCCTTTTTCTATCACCAATCAGTAACTAACCCCACTCTGCTTCAAATTCCTAATTCTCCTTCATTTTTTCTGCCCATTTTTGTTCTTGTTGCAAAGTTTGAAACTTTGTGTTAGAAACTGTGTTAAAAACATGAGTGGTGCTGGGGTTAAGGCTTCAATTCCTAGCAGTGTGAGGAAGGTGATCCAGAACATTAAAGAGATCACAGGTAATCACAGTGATGAAGACATTTATGCAATGCTTAAGGAATGTTCTATGGATCCCAACGAGACCGCTCAGAAGCTACTCCTTCAGGGTATAATTTCATTTTTTCTTCTTTAAATTTGTATAAATTTTCGATCTTGTGATCCATGTGTTCAATTATGTGTTTTGTTTTGTTTGATTTATTTGAATTGATTTTCTCTTTTTTTGTTGCTGTAGTGTGGAGTAGGAAACTTGAATGATTATGTTTGCTATGATGGTTTCTGTTACTGTTGATATACTTTTCTTAGTTCTTTTTATACCCTTTTGGTTTTTTAGGGGTTTCGTGTATCCTGGTCTATGGAGAGTTTAGTTTTTGGAATTTGTTTTCTCAGTGTTCACTTTCTTTCATACTAGATTATTTGGTTTTTTGTTTAGGCAATGGACTTGAGTTTAAGCTTCCACTGTCATAAATGTTTAGCTCAGTAGATATATTTTGTTATGTTCTTTTGGTTGCATACAGTTTAGAAAGTTAGTCGGCTTAGGCCTTAGCTTTTGCTTGGTGATGCCCCGTCTGAATGGGAAATTTATCTTATCCTATTTTGGTTTATGGTTTGGTGAGCCAATATGACATGATTGACCTATCTCATTGGCTTATCCTGTCCTGCTCATTAGTTAAAATATTAACCTATGGGTTATAAACAAGTCGGTGTGATACAAAATTTGTTTCCCCTCTAACCTAGAATGGCTGCATCTCTGCGAACCTAACCTTAAAAACTCTGTCCCTCACTATTGCGATCTTGATGCCATTCGGATCTTCCCAGCAAATATGCATCTCCTGTGTGGTCCAGCTGCGTCTCCGCTGTTTGTAGAACCACAGGCCACTCTTTGCAAACCCAGATGCACGCTGTTCACAGATCAGTGAGGCTGCTGTCATCCAAGTTCTCACTGCCATTTTGTGCCGCCGCAAGTCGTAACATGGGTGTGACTGGAGAGGCTATCTCCAACCTCCAGCTGGGTCTTTCTGCCATTGATTTACATATGTGAGCTCTGATTTGCATCTTTCTTCGATCAATTTCGAGTAGATTTCATCCAGAAACCCATTTCAAATTGATTCAACACAAAATCCCGAAAAATTCGTCACTTTTTTATGCAAATTCCTTGACATTGACATTCAAAATGCACACATGGGTGTGAACCCTAAAAATAATTTCCGAGTTATATATAATTATAAGGGTAATTTTGTCCTTTGCATATAATTTATATCTCGTCCTGCTACTGTCTGGTGGGTTATCTAGCGCACATCAAACATTGGATAGGATAAAAGTCATATCCTACATTTATCCAACTCTGTTATCCTATCCATCCTTATTATGTCTTGGTGACCAAACAAGTCCCGAGTTTCTATAACAAGTATAAGTATACAGACAGCATTACAGAGCTGCAGGTTGGCCTGACCTCATCAGTTGAATGATAAAGAGAAAGCCGCATATGATGGAGTTACAGAGCTGGTGCACTTTTTGAAAGGTCGAAGGCCAGAGAAAGGTTGAAGGAAGGTCAAAATGATGTGCAATATATTTACAGAGCAAACCCAAAATTTGGAGTCAACAGAGCAAGATACTTTGTGTCATTCTCTGTGAAAGTGTTTTTGACCCCTGAATCAGTTTGTTGATGTCAAGTACCTCAACACTCTAATTTGGCTTAGCCCATTGATGAATGTGGGTTTTAAATAGGTAAAACTGTGAATCTGGCTCCTTTTAGAATAGCAGCTGCTATCGTCATTAGATTGTGCTATTGCTATTCTGACGCTCCAAGTCACACCATTTAGGACTGGTCATGAGCTGTGCTGCCATACCATTTGGATGTTGTCATGACATTCTCTGATGTTGTTGAAACCTTAAAGCATTTAATTTTAGTGGAATAATTTATCGGAGCATGTAGTTTGAAGTTCTCATTGTGCACCAATTTTCATTGACATTCTGTTTACACTCTTGCTAGCTGTATTGTTTTCCCAGACAGATTTTACTCAATGAATTTTTATTGCAAACTCCTAATTCTTGTGTTCATGCATTGCTATTGATTAATTTTACATGTATGCAATTGGCTATAGATGTGTGGTAAGATGCTATTTGGTAATATTGTCTTTATAGTCACTTTCATGCTCTTTTACTTGTTCCCCCTTTCTGAGTTACTGGTTGAAGTGTGTTTCTAGTTGTCATCATTTTTTCATCCAGGGATCCATTCATGCAGGTCTATTTATAATGACATTTTGAAGTAGCTTAGGAATTGTATCACCATCTAGCCCTCTTTTTCAATGCTCTTCATTCATGCATGATATATGTGGGTTTTTATTGGTTCTAAACTTCCGAATCATGTCAATTATGACTGAATTTATGATTTGTTTTCTGTTACATATTTATTATTCTTCATATATCTGTCTTAAGAAAATAACAAATAATTTTTTTACAGACACATTTCACGAGGTCAAAAGAAAGAAGGACAGAAAAAAGGAGGTAATATATTTATTGTAAGTCATTGATGGACTTCAGCATGCTACTGATTGCTTCTTGAAAATAGAAAATATTGGAATTGTTTGTTTAATCATACCACGCAGGGATATATTTTTATACTAGTACAATATGCAACATTAGTTACAAATATAACTATCTTGATTAGAAGCAGAATCAACTACCGACTTAGCTCCTTAATTAGAGCACTAATTGACATTTGGACAAACTTTTATCAGCAATTGACTATGCACATGTAAATATCTAAAATAGTGTTAGGAAGTAAGTCCTACATTGTCAGCCTTATTCTCCTAAACATGGTTTATATACTTGCTGAAATGCTCCTCTCGTTGCCAATTGGTTTTGAGATGGAACCTTAACATGGTATCAGAACCACAATCCAACTTTTCTCCCATTATCATGGGCCAAAAGATGCCCTTTAGTTATGGGTCAAAAGTAACCCATTGCCTGATCCAACAAGCTTCTGTGGAGAGGGCATATTGGGTAGCAAGTCACACATCGCTTGTCTTATTCTCCTAGGCATGGTTTAAATACTTATTGGACTACTCCTCTCACTGCCAATTGGTTTTACCTTTACAAATAGTGTGAGACACTCTCACTCGAGCTGCAATTTATATACCATATGCACCAACCAAGTTAAGTTGCTACATACATATATCTAACTTGAGGACCTTTATTAGACACAGTGAAAATATCTACCAATTGTTCGTTTGATTTCAAAATGCAAGAGCAATTACTTGTGGCTGAATTTTCTCCCTTATTAAGTACCTATTAATGTTAATCTGTGTGGTCCTTTCATCAAATACTGTATTTGAGGATATATGTGCAGATACTTGATTATCACATATAAACTTTATTGGTTGTGAGTCACGGTTGTTTGATTCTATGAGCAACTGTCTCATCACATTTCATAGTTCCTATTGCTTGATATTGGGCTTCTGTACCTGACCTGGCAACTATAGTTTATTTCTTTTCCTAAATAGTAGTTTTTCTCCAATGGTAGCACATAAATTGAAGGAGAATGTCAAAATGCTTAATTGTTTGGGCAAGCGACTTGGTATAACCTATGTTTTCTTTGTTTTTTACTATTTTATTCAAGTTATTTGGAGGGGCATATTTTTCTCTGTTAATAGTTCTTTTCTCATGAGTATAAGGACTTCTGTTCCTCACTGGAGGGAGGGAGAGAGGGGAGTTTTAGGATTTTTACAAGTTTGTCTTTCTTCTTTCCTTTTGGCTTGTGGCCCTTGTAATTTACTTATGCTCAATGAACATTCACAATTATGCCAATCATTCAATTTTGCTTGCTAACTTGTTTTGTTTTGTTTCTTATTTCATGTGTTTATGATTTTTCAGAATCTTAACAGAGAACCTGTAGAGCCACGTCGGAGGCATGGGGCCCAAGGTCGAGGGCAGAGGGGTGGTCAGGGAAATTTAATTTCTCATAATGCATCACATGGTGAATAACTATCCTGAACTACAACTTATTTGATCTTTCCCCCCTGTGCTGTAAGAAAGCCCCCCTTTCTTTTGTCGACTAAAATATTTTTCCGCTTTGAGTACTATAGGTATATTAGCGATGTTAAAAATGGTGCTACCTTTTGGTTTTTTTGTGTCACTTTTTTTTTTCAAACCAATGTTTTTGCGGAATCTCTTGGAAGCTGTTACCTGCCTCTTTACACGTTTACCTTCTAGCTTAGATGAAAATTAGCAACTGTAGCTGCATTGCTAATCTGAATTATTACTCAAATAGTCAAATTCACTGTTACTCAAATATAGATATCTTGGGCTGTTGGCCAATTAGAGCACCTAAATGAAATTCATATTTTATTGAGCTTTCAGCTGCTACCAGTGGCAAGAATTATGGTACAGAAAAAGACAATGGAGGTCATCAAGTCACTGAGAAGGTTGCACCATCATTGCCAAGTTCTCAAGAGACATTATCTAAAGAAAAAACTTCTGGAGCAAGGTGACTCTTTTAATTATTTTTTCTTGTTTTGGTAACTTCCATCGGTATCCTCTGACGACCTATTGTCTTACAGCAACAGAACCAGAACTAACTATCTAAAATATATGTTTTTTCAGCTCTGCAGCCAATGCCCCTACAAGTGTAGCTTCTGGAACTACTGGTGGTGTTATTCCCTCTCCTTCACTTTCTGGAAGTGGAGACAGAAAGGGTCCATCTTCTGGTGCGAATAATAATTTGGGAAATGCTTTGCTTTCTGATTGTTCAAATAAAAGTGCAACAGTTGCTTCTGGAAGTGGATCGAGGCCTTCCTCCAGTAACCACCCAGGGCCTCCTGCATCTTCCCAAACTGCCAATTTCTCTTCCTCGGATCCAATACTGGTTCCATCTAATGATTTGAGGCATCCTGGTTCTGTTGGTGCAATAAGACGTGAAGTAGGAAATCAACATCCTCCTGTGGAATTAAATGCTGTTAAATCTGCCAAGAACAAATTAAATGCTGGTTAGATTATTTGATGTTTTCTTACTCATAATTTGTTAGGTTTTAAAGTTTTCAATGCAATAACGAAGAACCCCCGCCCCCCCAAACTTTATGGCAGCTTCAGAAACCAGTAGCTTTTCTGTGCAAAGAAAGATTGAAGGTAAATCCCAGGGAGTGGCAAAGAATCGCCGTACTGAGATGTCACCCTCATCAACAGTAACTCACGGGAGCTCTACAACTAGTCGACCTTCCTCAAATTATGGTAGCCGGTCACAACAATCAATCGGAGCTCAGAAAGGTAGTATATATTTTCTTCTTTTCAACTTTGTATACGGTTTTATTTTCTTCTTTTTTATGTACAAATGATCCCCTATCCTCCAGTTTCTTTGTAAATTGTCTTCTTTTTGTCTTGATGAGTGAATTTCGTCTTTCATGTAAGATTGTAGTTTTCTTGCTAAGTCATATGTTATAGGAAGACTTCCTCGGCTAAAAGATTTATAATTTGTTTCTGTTTTCAACAGCTGGTTCTAATAAGGAGTGGAAACCAAAGCCAACAAATACAATTAATCTGGGTTCTCCACCAGCTAGTGCACCGGCTCCTTCTGCTTCAGCTGAAGTAACTGGGCAGTTACTGTCTGTGTCTAGTGCCCTCGACACCCAAGAAGATACTTCAAAACCACAGAGGAAACTTGAGGATTTAAATCTTACTCAGCGTCAACATGTAATACTTCCAAACCATATATTTGTGCCTGATTCTGAGAAGAACAAGTTTAGCTTTGGAAGTTTGGGGGTCACTTTTGGAGTTAATACAAGTGATGTTAATGGTCCAGAGAGTGAAAAGAGTTATACACCTCTTTCTGAAACATCCCAGTCTATTGAAGAAACTGTGGAGGAGCAGGCCTCAAGGTTATAATCTTAAACTATGTGCTTTGGAAATCTAGTTTGTGTAAGACATAGAAACCGATTTTGACTAATTCTATTAAAGATTAGAAAGAAGATAATATAAAACTAAAGAAGTACTTACACTATTTTAATATCTTCTCAGCTGGTTATTCAGGTGGTATGACAAGTTTATATAACTTGCCTATCATTGTTTAGAATTAATTTTTCTAAATTATGAGAAATAAATGTTTGCCCTGAATAATGATAGTGTCAACAAGTGACCAGCCTAAATAAATTTCGTAATTTTGCAGTTATTTTGCTGCAACAAGTCTTGTCCTTTCTATTTGCATTTCCAGCTGTATATACATCTTGTATTCTATACCTTTGTCTTTGTGGAAAACATTTTAACTTAATTTCTTTAATTTTCCATGTATCCTAATATATCACATCTTTTACTCCAGCAGTCAAAATGCTGCAGTTACTTCTGAGGTGGGAGATTATCCGGACCATCCACAATCACCCACTAATGTACCTGAGAATTTATCATCAAGTGAGGTTGATGGGTCGTCCAGTGCTATTCAGGAGTATAATGAGTCCAAACAAGACACTGCTTTGCCACCTGAAGGTCACCAGTACTCAGAAGTGCATACTTCTCCGAACTACAGTTATGGTTTTGTGCCCCCAATATTTGCTAATCAGGTTACACCATTTGACAGTTCCGAGACTCAACCACGTGATATTTCTCGGCTTCCAAGCTTTGTTGTAAGCCATGCCACCTACACATATTTATTATTTGTTGTTTAATTTAGTATGCATATTTATGGCTTAAAGAGTTAAATTTGATTGTTATCTTGCTATAGGTCCATCAACCATTTGATCCAGCTAGTTATTATGCCCAGTTCTACCGATCAGGTGCTGACATTGATGGCCGTCTTTCTCCTTTTTCTTCTGCTGCCAAGTACAATGGCAATGTGACAGTGGTGGCTGCCACAAATTCTCAGTCTCCTCAAGAGGTTTGAGCTGATACTAATGCTATTAAATTAATTCTGATTGATGCACATATGCATGATTTTTTGAAAAACACACCGTTTTATGTTTATATGCAGGTGGGTTTGTTGTCCACAGCAGGTCCAACACCACTTGTGACTCAGGCAGCTGGGCTGATGCAAAGCTCAATACCTATTACTCAGCAGCATGTTCCTGTTTTCCGAACACCGAGTGGAGTTCATATCTCCCATTATGCTCCTAACTACATTCCTTATGGTCCCTATTTTTCACCATTTTACGTCCCACCTCCAACAATGCACCAGTTTATGGGTAATGGTGCATTTCCTCAGCAACCTCAGGCCAGCATTGTACATCCACCTCCCCCAGGTGTGGCTGCTCCAGTAATGAAATATCCACTTTCACAATTCAAACCTGGAACTAATGCAGAAAACCCAACTCACCTTGTAATGCCAAGTGCTTACGGAGCATATGGCTCCTCTCCAGCCGGTTATAATCATAGTTCTGCAGCACCTGCAGGGAATTCAACCTCTAACGAGGATCTTGGTTCCTCCCAGTTTAATGAAAATAATGTATACATCAATGGACAGCAGGTTCGTTCCTTCTGACTTTAACATCTTCAATTTCTAATCTGTCTAAGAATTTTAATGGCCTTTTATTTGAATTGCCAAAGAAAGAACCTTCATTGTATTGAAGTTCCATTAAGTTTAGCAACTTTATCCCCATCTGCAAGATAGTTATGAGAAACATGTGCCATTAAATTTTCTGTTTTACCTGTGTTTATGTTTTCATATCAGAACTATCACCTACAGTGATGATAATTATGTTTTGTATTTCCACTGCAGAGTGAAGGTTCAGCAGTGTGGGTGACTGCACCTGGGCGAGACATTTCGAGTTTTCCGACTAGTTCATACTACAGCATTCCACCTCAGGGTCCGCACGTGACTTTTGCCCCAACTCAGGGTGGCCATGGCACTTTTCCCAGCATCTATCATCCTCCACAAGCAGTGACAGCTGCAACAGTTCACCCAATGCTGCAACAATCCCAGACAATGCCTGGAGCAGTTGAAATGGTAGGACCTGGAGGCAATGTTTATCAGCAACCTCAGCATGCACAAATCAATTGGCCGGGCAACTACTGAGGCGGTGATATATTCCTGACCGCTAAACTAGATAATCCAGTCCTCTTCGGTGATTTTTTTTGGAAACTCCAAAATATGGTTGGAGTTCCATGTGTGCAACATAGAAATTGGCTCATTTGAGTGTAGGAAGCTGGAAAATTTGACAATAGGATCTTCTGATTGCTTGGGTTGAGGGTATGAAAGGTAGGAAACCTGTAACAGATGTTGACCATTAAAGTTAGACAAGTTAGAAACATATGCAGGCCTCATCTTTTCTTTGCTCCTGCTATTTGGTATTACTATTAATCCTTTTTCATAGCTCCAAGCTTTTCCCTTCCCTCTTATGTTAAGGTCCTTGAACTCTATCAAGAGTATTGTTGGGTTGTGAAAAATGTCCATTCTTTCTAGTTTTGAGTTTATAGGGGGTTGAAAGGTTTAGTTTGTTGGGCAGAGCTTTTATGTCACCTCTTGTCTTACCTGTAAAGTGAATTTTGATAGCCAGAAAATTATTAAAGAAGCTATTGTGTTGCTATGGGAAAAGTATATCTATTGTTTAGGTGACTATGACATGGATATTGTTTTGGCATGGTTTATAGGAAAGTATGTTAAAACTAGGAAAGGTTTTGATTCTCAATCCTAGTGTATGAGAAAATGTGTATGGTATTACACAATCAGTTACCAACAAGTTGTTGGTCTAGTGGTACAAGGCCCTACTAGGTCCCCAGATATATCAAAAGGTTAAGAATTCAATTTTTATGAGCGACACTTGTTAGGAGGGATAATCACACATCCCAAAAATATTAATTCCTTATCTATAGGGTGGTGGAATACCCTTGGTAGTACCATAAAAGTGTCTACAAGAATGAATTTGATGATTGGATTTGTGGAAACTAAAAGCAAATATGTTATAAACAACAAAATGGAAGCTGATCTTTTTGTTGAGTCTGGTTTCCTTTGACCAAACTCAAGAATGTGTGGTTGCTTGGAAGGACTAGGCTATGCAAGTTAGCACAAATTACATAATTGTTACGAATTGTTATTGTAAAGTGTAACTTATAAATGAATTAATTTTTTGACCCATTATGATTGCAAAATCCTTGAATTCTTTAATTTGTCACTTATAAACTGCTGTGTGAATCAATATAAACTTAATTCAACAGATATACTCAAGTTTTCAATATTATGATAATGATTAACAAATATTTTTAATGTCCCTTTCTACTTATCAAAGTAATTTTAGTAATATATTATAGTTTTTGTTTAAGAAATATATTCTTTCACCCTATTAACATGATAGAGTACTAACTTATTCAAGGTTTGTCCATGAGTTGAGTTTTAGAGGGGAATGGTGAGAAAATGAAGATTTAAAATGTATCTCATACGTATATTTCATGACATTTAAATTTTTTACTTCCATTCATTTCATTTGATTTACGATACAGTATTAAGATGTTTTTCGATCCATGTGGTCAACTTTACTTGATAAAATAAATGTTTGGTTATCGTTGTTGTCATTTTTCGTTAAAAAACCAACTCACAAATTTACCATTAGATTAGAATGAGGGACTACTTCCAACAATTTTACTCCAAGGTTGAGAGCCCGTGTATAGTAACAAAGAACACAATGGGATCCAACTTACTTATCACCCCACAAACAACTTATGGTAATACACGATTTGATGATTCTTAAAGTCTTGTTAAATTCCTCTATAACCTTTTTACTAGCATTGAGTGCAACAAGGATTCCATGTTTGCATATAAAGGCTACATCACAACTCAAAATCCTTTCCAATTTTGAAGAGGAACGAATCTCAATCACAGTTGCAAATGGCAGAATCTTAACCTTATTAGAGATAGTTTAAGACGGATCACTTGTCACCATGTTGTTGGAACTTTGCTATAGTCAAGTTTTAAAATATTTATCACCATCATGGTTTCAGATACTCCCAAAACCTTGATGGTACACTCAATTTAGGCAAATGTAATTGATAAGACATTTGGTTGGGGATATAGTTTCGACATCTCATTAAATATTAACAAATCAACCGACCCAAATTTAAAACTTTGACTATTATTATGCCTAAGATGCCACTGACAAATGGAAAACATTTTCTATCCCAAAAGAGTGTACACTGTCTCTGCCGTTGCTTATGATTAACCAGAAAAATATTTAATTATTAAAATTTTAATTTAAATATTAATTTTCACCCAATCAATGATACACAAAATAACACACAATATGAAACAACATATGTGTTCCCCTGACAACTATGGGAGATTCTTAAAAAAGAGTATTCCCAAGTCTATACTACTTATAATGCAGGAAACAGCTGAAGCTCAAGAATAACCACCTAAGTTTTAGAAGAAAAAAATTGTTAAAAGACATTGCTGAACAAATGATGGATATAAAAAAATAATATCTATCCCAAAATATTGAAAAATCATATATCATTTAGGCTTTGTTTGGTTTAGAGAAAAAAAAATGAGATGAGGGAAGATAAAAAGAAAGAGTATGAGTAGAAAGAAAGAAATGAGAAAATGAGTTGATTGTAAGGGTTGTTTAGTAGGAAAGAAATATGAAAGAATTAGAAAGGAAAGAAAATGTATTTTTACGAAAAGGATAATTTTACCCTTTAAATAATAATGAGTATTTGATAAAGTTAAGGGTATTATTGTAAATGCCCAAAAAAACCTTCTTCATTTACCATTTCTTCTCACATTATAGAAGAAACAAAAAGTTGGTGGGTCCTACCACTTTTATTTTCTTTCTCTCCATATTCTCTCCTACCAAATGAGAGAAAGATTTTTTTTCTCCTACAACTCTCTCTTTCCTTTCTCTTTCTTTGCTAATTCTCTCTAACCAAATAGAGGCTTAATGTAATTAGTTCAAATATGTATTTATGTTAAAATTTTAATAATTTAATATTTTTTAACCAATCTCAGTAAATTACAATCGAAACAAAGCTAATTTGAATGATAGAAATAGAATATTGTTGAATAAACTAAATAAAAGATAAGTTGTTAAATTTAATTGAGGTGGCAAGAAATGATTGATGGTACAAATAAGAAAGTAGAGGTTTTGTACAAAGATTTTCACTCCTTTCAATGATGAAATTAATGAGTTAAATATTTATACATCATCCACGTTTTTCCCTCTTCTTTCTACCTCAATTTTGTCCTTTTCTCAGTAAGCATGATAAGCTAAAAATAAGTCATGAAAATTAAAAAAATTAAATATTTATTACTTTTTATTTTTGTTCTATCTCCGTTATTCTTTCCCTTTGTTATAATTACAATTTTTCCATTTTCACACCACAGCCCAAGACATTTTTTGTTGCTGTAAGTGAGTGAGAAACAGAGAAGAGAGAGAGAGAGAGAGAGAGTAAAAGAGTGTATTTGAGACAGTGATTCACTTGTGCTTGATTTCTAATATCTCTACATAACAACATCAACCGGTTAGTGTCTAATTCTACATTCAGATCTTTCAATTCAGATAAATACACTTTCCTTATAGATCTTAAATTCCCTTCCTTTTTCATCTTCAAACTTCAATACATTCTAATCAAACAACAAAACAAATTAAAAATCCTAACTTTTACCTCTTGTTGCTATTTTATTTCATTTTAATTTACTGGGTATCATTGTTTTTTCATGCATATGTAGGATTTATATCTTAGGCTTGATCTAAACCATTATAGAAATGTTGGGTCGGTATGCATTTTCAAGAACTGGGAATTTCAGACCAGAGAATTTAGGTCAAAATGCAATGGCCATGATTGGCAATGTTTGCTTCTCAATGTTTGTTGTTGGGGTTTTAGTTTTTACCATTATGGCTGCAACTTATGAACCAGAGGATCCCCTTTTCCACCCTTCATCTAAGATCACCACTTTCCTCACTTCCAAATCCAATGCCACTTTTAAGTCTGATAACACTGTTGTTAAAACTGGAGAGGATTTTATGGCTACCAATGAGAATGTATTTGGCAATGTTATTAACATGACTGATGTTGATAACTCGGTTATGAATGATTTCGCTGATGCCGCTGCCGCCGAATGTCAGAGCAATGGCCCTATTGATTGTAAAGACCCTGAGGTGTTTCATACCATGATGAGGGCTACTATTGAGAAGTTTCAGGATATCCATTTTTATCGGTTTGGTAAACCTGTTCCTGGGTCTAATGATAGTACTTGCGATATGGCGTGGCGGTTTAGGCCGAAGGATGGGAAGGCTGCTGCATTTTATAAGGATTATAGGAGGTTTGTGATCAATAGGTCTGCGAACTGTTCACTTAGTATTGTTAGCATAGGGGACTACCATACCGGTATGAATGCGAGGAAGAGGAAGAAGTATCAGAAAGCTGGGCTTGAGAAGAAGCAAGCAAAAGGCGACAATGTGAATGCATTTCCTGTTGTTGGAGAGATCGTTAATGACAGTCTTCCTGTAGTTGAATCCGAAAGTTCCTTTAGTCATGGTAAATACTTGATCTATGTGGGTGGTGGTGATAGGTGTAAGAGCATGAATCATTACTTGTGGAGTTTCATGTGTGCTCTTGGGGAAGCTCAGTATTTGAATCGGACATTGGTTATGGATTTGAGCATATGTTTGTCTTCAATTTACACTTCATCGAAGCAGGATGAGGAAGGAAAAGATTTCAGGCTTTACTTTGATTTTGAGCATTTAAAGGAGGCGGGATCTGTTTTGGACAAGGAACAATTTTGGGCAGATTGGGACAAGTGGCAACAAAAGGATGGCATGAATCTTCATCTCGTGGAGGATTACAGGGTCACACCGATGAAGCTTAGGGATGTGAGGGATTCTTTAATTATGAGAAAGTTTGGATCTGTTGAGCCGGATAACTATTGGTATAGAGTTTGTGAAGGAGAGACTGAGTCTGTTATTCAAAGGCCATGGCAGTTGATATGGAAATCAAGGCGGTTGATGGATATAGTCTCCGCAATATCTTCAAAGTTAAACTGGGACTATGATGCTGTTCATGTTGTGAGAGGGGAGAAGGCAAGGAACAAGAAGCTTTGGCCAAATCTTGATGCACATACCTCCCCCGAAGCACTTCTCTCAACCTTGCGCGACAAGGTTGACGAAGGAAGGAACCTCTACATAGCAACAAATGAACCTGATACATCTTTCTTTGATCCCCTGAAAGATAAGTATACCACTCATTTTCTTGACGAGTATAGGAATCTTTGGGATGAAAATAGTGAATGGTACTCTGAGACAACAAAACTCAATAAAGGTGTTCCAGTAGAGTTTGATGCTTACATGAAAGCATCCATTGATACAGAAATGTTCTTCAGAGGTAAAAAGCAGATTGAAACATTCAATGACTTGACCAGTGATTGCAAAGATGGTATTAATACATGTAATGTTGCAACAAATTAAATTTCTGTGGCATTTGAAATTCCAATGTTTGATGCACTGAAATATACTTGCATGTACTCTTAGCTGTTATTTGTGTTGAATTTGAGAATTTGTAGCCTTTAGTCTTAGCAGTAAGTAGTAAATTCATCTTTTTTTTATCGAAAGTAGAATTTGGAACCTCTACTTGGAGCTTTTGAAGTTCTGAATTGAACTTTGTTTTGGTGATTGAATCCCTTATAATCTATCTACTTTTTCAGTCATGTTTTAAATAGTGGTTGAAAGAATACTACTGATGTTAACTTTGTTTTTCTGTCCTCTAAGATGAAACTTGTTTTTTTATAAATGGTTTGACACATTCTTTTCACAAAATAGTTGGTTTGCCTTTTTTTTACTTTTTTGACAAATAACAATATTTTCTACAACACGACGTTGGATATAGACTAAAAAGTCAAATATTCAATTCATATAAACAACACTTATTAGGAGAGATAGTCATATACCCAACAAGAATTACTTCCTTACCCATAGGTTATAAGGGGATACGCGTGGTTATTAAAAAAACAGTCAAAATGATAGTTTACTTTGGGATGCAATAAACATTACACAACTAATTAGGCCATCAACTTTGTGATGCATCAACAACACGTATAAATTGTTACTACTATTTGAACATTAATACAAAAAAATAGTATTGCAGACCATAATATATTTAAGGAATTTAAAGAGTTACTATTCTTAAAGTGATGTGTAAATAACAATCAATAGAGTAACTCTAGTTTTGCAAATTCATACATTTATAAATAAATAAATAAATACAAAGACATTGAATTGACATCCCCTTTGGATGAATCTGCTATGCCATTGCACATACATTATTCTTAAAGTACTTTTCTTTCCCTCAGCTCTGACTGAAAGACAATCTTCCCATTAAGGGAATGATTAGTACATTAGTCTCTCTTTTTCTTCCTTTCAGGGACATTGTTATATATGTTCCTTTTGATGATAGGACTCAAATAATGTCATGAAAAC
The DNA here is from genome assembly GCF_001865875.1 of Lupinus angustifolius. NCBI lineage: Eukaryota > Viridiplantae > Streptophyta > Magnoliopsida > Fabales > Fabaceae > Lupinus > Lupinus angustifolius. The sequence continues at coordinate 20,907,164 of NC_032010.1, forward strand.
TGCTACTTGTAATCACTTGATAAAAAGTATCCTTTACAACAAAAGTACAAAACTGCTCAATATGAAAAGTTTTGGATGGTATTTATCCGCCTAAAAGCTGTAACTATAACAGCATGTTTGCAACTTGAACTCTCAAAAGTGAAACCACATGTTTTTTTGTTCTTCCCCCTAGCTGCCATAATTTTTCTCCCTATGCCATGTATGATGTATGACATAAACAAAATTCATGTGTGCAAAAAGGGACAACATCCTATTTCAAGAAAGAACTACTTATTTTCCCTTAGCCTTTGATTTTTTTGATGGGACAAGAGTCAGCTTTCGGCCGGGCTTTCGGGTTCTGGCCTCTGAGGATTTTAGGATTGAGATGGTAACTTGATGCTGGTTTTTTTCTGGTCTTTCATCTGTAAATGGTTTGACCTCAAAATCTCCTCTTGTGAATCCTCTAGCAACCTGGAGGATTAAAAACAGTCAATAACTGCTCAGTGATGTAGGACTTGAAAGTTATATGAGCATGTGAGAAATAATGGAGACTCAATCATTTTCAAATTAATGCTTTATCTATTAAAAAACATATATGATTAAGGCTTTGCCTCCAAAGATCTTATATGGAAAAAAAATTCCCCAGCAAACAAAGTTCCAACCTAGATTTTCATCTGTAAAGAGCTAGAGTACACTACATGGATCATTAATTGGACAGCCAAATGACATGTCAGGAAAAATCTAAGTATATAATATACCATTACTAGGACTATAAGAAAGTGGCTAATATAACACCCCAAATATTTTTTTGTGTGGAAGCAATGTTATTATATAAATAATTATGGCACTAATAACACATTCTCCTTGAATTTGGTAATTACATACCCTTCCCTCAAGCAATAGCAAGTATTTCATACAAAACAAAAGTAACTTGCATTGATAAATACAAAGCATGGTGACAATTGTATAAGAATAGCAACAACCGCGGAAATGTAATAGTCATTAATCAGTTTACCTTTATGAGAATCCATGCTTTGAGAGAACTGCTTAATGTTGCAAGTCGTGTCTTTTTCCCGGAAGTCAAATACTCACACATTTGATGGTCAACCCTCAGAATAAACTTTGGCCAGGACTTGGGGTTTTCAGGGTTTGCCTTACGGTCCATTGTTGCCTGTGATACGAACCAAGAGGAAACAATAAATCATGCTCACAGAAAATAATAACAATACCAGAGGAAGGGAACATAACACTGTAATGATATGTAGAAATGAGTTACCAATAACTAAGGAGAATAGAAGAAAAATATATTGACTCTTATATTCCTTTTTGTTTTATTTATTTTTATGGCTGGAGGAAAATTTTAAGTTTGGAAGTGTCTACTTACAAGAGACCGGCAGATTTGCTGTTCAATTTTGAAGAAGGATGTCTCTAAAGCTTCAACCCTGCCTGTGGCATGGCAACAAGCACATGGTTCACTAATCATGAATGTCACACTTGGTCGAACCTGTCAAAACATCGGTCAAACGTTCAATTTTTATTTTAATGAATTTAAACTAAACTTGACTGGGTGCTGTGCCAATAATCATGAGTGTGAGACTTGAAAAAATTCAGTTCATGCACTATTCTTTTCAGTCTCCAGTCATTTTAGTATGTTTGTGACGGAAAGCATGGAAGGGATGATCCCCAAAGTAACAGAAAGTGAAATGAAATTGACACACTATTTGATAAGTTATACTTGAATAAAACCATTGGAAGTATATATAAAAACAAATAAAATGAAGCGTAGTCAGTGTTTCATGTGAAACACTTCTATCTACTCCATATTTTTAGTTCATTTTTCCATTTCAACAAATCCAAAGTAGTCATGGTTGTTACATCCATGCACAACCACCATGATGCTGCAGTGAAACCTGTGATAATGAACCTGAAAATTGCTAATATTTCCAAGAGAGACAAGGAACATACTCTCTTCCGTGTTATTTCCATGAGTCCATGCCTTGACAATTCAGAGACTTTCACCATGGATCTGTCTCTTTCAACAGCTTTCTTAACTTCTTCATATACCAATCTTTTATTTACTGATCAAGGAGAATCCAAATTCAATACATAAACATTGATAAGGATTAAGACTAAAAATACGAAGGGAGACATCATGTTTTACAGTTGCATAAAATGATAAAAAAATGATGAACAATTTCAACCTTGAGCTGATATCATTAAGTCAGTTTAAATATTAGTAATCATTTCTCCGAGTCCTTACTATAAAATAAGGTAAGAATATGGGAAAAGGGTGAGCATAGAATTTTATCATTAAAAAATAAGACAAAACCTTGTATCTGCTGTGGACATAACAAAGTCCCAGGCCAACCTGATGCTTCTCTTTTACTTACTGTAAGGGCAACCACAAACTTGATTGCAAAATCCAAGCTATCCAATCAGTGACTGTCTATTTAGTTTTCTTTTTCCACAGATTATTCTCTCTTACATCTTTTATTCCTTCGCCTTCATGTGTGAGGCATTAAACTAAGGCAACCCAGGTTGACAAAAATGCAGCATAATACTTAATCTTGCTAAATATATATTTTGGGAGAGTTGGTTCATGTCTTCATGACATGATATGAAAACCTATCCCAATTCTGATGGACTACCGGTAGATGTCTAGTCATGTAAATTTCATGATCCAAATGTATAGTCTTGGTCTTGAGGGGTTGTGTACTTGTGTTAAGGCCCCTAAAGCTAGCTTTTAGGTGCAGTCCATTCTCAAGTTTAATAAGATTTTGAGAAAGATAGCTGTGACCATTCACTCTAGAGTTCAATCCTTGTCGCCTCAATCTTCTAATAAAAGAGTTAATTTCAACACAATGCAGGTGGGCCAGTATGTTTGTCTTGTCCATGCAACCAAAAAAGATTTTGCATGAGGAGTTAGATATATAAAATAGTCCATGTGCCTTCACATGATAGCCTAAGCTCGTGGGAGAGTTGGTTCAAGGCAAATCTAAGTGCTTAAAACAAAGTATAGACTAAGACTATAAAAATAAATACTTCAAAATAAAATGTGTGGACAATTTAAAACTTCAGTTGGACTCATTAGGGCCAGACAGCTAGTTCTATATAAGAGTTGGCTGCAGATAAGAATTCTTCTGAGAACATGGATGCTATCAATTTCTGTGTAAAAGGACACTGAGACTTGTTTAAACAAATAAGAAAATGGAATCCAAAGATGGGCACAACTTCTGAACAACTTAATTACTTTCCCCTCGAAAAAGATATGTAACTATTTTTAAAACTACTATCGGCATTTTTAACAACTAAGAGTCTGTTTGTGAGTTGAGTTTTGGAGGGAAATGAAGAGAAATGAGAAGATTTCAGAGCCATCTCACAAGTATGTTTCATGGCTCCTAAGTCTTCTCTTTCCCTCCAAAAACCAATTCGCAAGCAGACCCTAAAGCTTCAAGGGCAAGAGGTATTTAGACATGTTATCAGAACCCAAGATGTCTACCAACCCCAGTCATTTATTTAGAAATTTTCTGTGCTTTGTCCACATTTCAAGGAAATCACATCTTCATTCAAGGACCTTGTTAGAATTATAAAACAATTATTGTTCCTTTCTTCAACAGCTCAAACTTTTTGGTCAAATGGTTCCTTTAAGTAGTGTTTTGAAGAAGTTAAAAGAAAGAAACTCAATTAGGCTCAGAAGAGAAAAAATCACAATTTTGGAGAAATTATAGTTAATTTGCAAGCATAAGAACTATATCATGCATGGCGTACAGGTTACGTTAACAAATTCTACATTTCTACATAGTGATATAAATTACAGTCATGAATAAACAAGGGGAAGAATGCATGCCATGGACCCTTATATATGCATGAAGTGCCTCTGATTAAAAATAGGAACATATTGGCATGAAAACTATCAAGATGGATTGTACAAAGCTTTAGTCAGTGGTTTTAAAACTCAAACTAGTGACATTAAAATATTCTAAAAGTTTATCTGAACTGTGAAGGAGACCATCTTCCCATAAATCATATTACTTCATAAAAACTTTATTTGCACAAACAAGTTGAGGACTTCTATTTACCTTCATCTGCCATATCAATGAAATCTACCACGATAATGCCACCAATATCCCGTACTCGCAACTCCCTAGCAATCTGTAACACATTGTTTCTATTATAGAACGTGAACTGTATAGTTCGGACAAATTAAAGTCACAAGACAAAAAATAAGGATTTACAGAATTCTTTAAGGAACTAATATCATGTGAAGGTTTTATCTCAAACCACCTGACAATGAAAGGAGTAGTCCAACAAATATTTAAACCACACCCGAGACAACAAGGCAGATGATATGGGACTTACTTCCCAACAACATATATCCAAATAAGGATTTACAAGGAAAGGCAAATAAGGAACTATATATACTATAAGATATGAAGAATAACAGTTTTGTGTGAAAAATAATAGTATTTGTCCATACAAGTCAAAAAAAAGCAAAATTTATCTCATTAAAAGCATTTGAGATGTGCAAATAAATGATAATGAATCCAGCATCTAACATACTTGGTTTGCAGCTGCAAGATTGACATCTAGAATAGCTTTCTGCTGTGAATTTCCCTGACCAAGCATCCCATGTCCACCATTTACATCAATAGAAACTAATGCCTCAGTTTGTTCAATGATTAAAGAACCTCCATTAGCAAGTGAAACCCTGAAAAGTGATACAAAAAAAGCATGCAAGTTAGGAATTAAAGTTTTCCAGGAAGGCCAGATCAATTGACATTTTATATAAGAATATCGGCACAGAGACTGTTGTTTACTGTTTGGGCTTTTTCTTTTATTTTTCTAACAATGTTCTGATTTTTTTTATCACACATTGACACTGAACAATTGGGCAGCTTGTGAAAAATCAATAATTCATATCAGGAAGATATAAAAGAGAACTTTGTCGTTGTTGCAGTTTCCTACTTAGATGTTTTCAAAGAATTTTGTGAGATAGGAATTAACGTGACTGCGAGTTCTATATTTATTCATGGTTTATTTTTTGTTAGATCTTTGGAATCTTTTTTCCTGAATTGCACTCATTCCAGTTCCAATTTTATATTAACCATAGCTATAAATCTAAATTGCAGCATCCACAAACCTTAATTTCAAATTTGCCAACCAAAATTTGTTAGAGATGTAAATCATTCCTGGCCTACACCTAAGACTTAACCTTTGAGATTCATCTGCTTCTTGACATGATAATAGAGCCTTTATGTCCAGTGTCAAATCCCTTCTGCCCCATTCTACTAATTGACTTATAGTTTCAGCACAAGATTTGAATGAACATCTGCTTTGTCCATGTCTCAAGTTCAACCGCAAAGGGCTTTTGTATGAGAGGGTCTATTAAAGATATAAGTCATACTTAGGTTTGCATTGCACCTAACAGCTTCAGCTTTTGGGTTGATTTGGCTCTTAACAAACTCGATTATAATTTTTCCTTTTTCACTGTCACTAGTTTCATTATTCTTTTTTTGTACAATTGCAGTAGGCTAGCTCAGCTAACTCTTTCCTCTTCAATGGTTTCTCTCATATCTTCCCGTTTACAAAAACCAACAACTACATGATTAAAAACTGGACATTTTCTGGCACTGGGTAAAAAGTTCCCAACCATCAACATTCCTACCTAATTTTACACCACCATGTTTTCACATAAGCATTTAGCGAAATATCTTTTAGAAAAAGAAGATAATAAGGACAAGATAATACACACTAAAAGCTATATAAGGATGGTTAATAACCAAATAAGAAAGAAAAATTCACCTTTTGCTGAGGATATTGTCAAGCTCTCCTTCAATGTTGAATTCATCAAAAAGGGGAACCTTTTTATCATATAGCTCAACTCGATCACAAAGATCAGGAGCAATTTCCTGAAGGTAATTTGTCACCTGAAGATTAAATAAAAAAGTTGAAATCACCAAAACAGAAGTGTTGTGTCAGTTTGTATGTTGAATCTTAAATTAGTTGCTGATCTAGCTGTTCCATTGTGAATCATGACTATACCATTCATGCAGCACAATTTGATTAGGTTCAACTGGATCAGCATGCCAATGTACAACCATAAATTTAAATACAGTTAAGTCATCCACACACGCAAGATATAAGACAGTTTTTAATTTCTCCAGGTTATGATAGGCATTTTCTATCGGAAAAAGGGAAACAACATCAGACAGCCTATCAAATCAATGCTCACAGTGAATGACTCTACTTTCTTCGTTAACTCGCAATATGGGAAGAATATTCTTCACATACAAAAATAATATGATGCAGTCCCAATATGGCAACTTAGCCTTCTGCAATTAGCTGATACCGTACCTCATGAAATGTCCTTGGGGAGTCAACCACCATTTTCTTAACCTGAAGTATATCATGATAAAATTTAATCAGGAGACAGAATGTAACCCATGTTTTCTTTATCACATAAATAGATATTGGAGAGTGGATTAAAAGCAGTAACAGAACTAACATTATCATTGAAATAATCCTGCACCACTGAGAGAGTTTGAGCCATTGCCCGGTGCAAAATAACAGGAACAGCTCCTTCCACACCTTCATCAGCAGCAAGAGCTGCAGACTTTGCATGTTCCATTATATTTTTCCATGTTGAAAGCAAACCATCCAAGTCTTTCTGCAGTTCCTCTAAAGAATGACCGGCAGCAACGGTTCTTACAGTGAGGCCAAAACCCTCGGGCTGCAATGTCTTTGCTATAACTTTCAACCTTGTACGCTCAAGACCAGAAATCTTTTTGGAGACTCCAATTTTGTCACAACATGCACTCAAAACCTGGAGGTCAGAGAATCTAATTCAGATGAAACACAGTATAGATAAATTAATTATGAGAAAGACCAAGAATGGTATACAGTCAAACTTCACTGAAGGTGAAAGCATACCCAGAATCTACTTCTTAGTTTAGGATAAGCAGTCAGAGTGGGACCCTTTGTACCAAGGCCTTCTTTAACAACTTGGACAATTATTTTCGTCCCCTTGCGAACTTGGACCCAATTGTTTTCTCCGGAAGCCATGTGGGTTGCTCTCTTCTTATCTTTCATTTGCAAAATATGAGAGTTGACAGAACCATTCATGCCAAAAGGAAGAGAACTGTTATCAGTTTCTCCTTCTATATCATCCTCAAAGTCAGCTTCTACATCATCATCAACTATGCTACCATTCACATTTTCCTTAAGAACTTCTGAAATATACAAATCATCGTCTCCTTCATGCTCATCATAGTCATTGTGTACAGATTTTAAACAACCATCCTCAGATTTTAAACAATCGCCCTCAGAATTGTGATTATCATTTTTGCCCTTGAGTTCATTTTGTTCTTTCTTTGTTCTCAGACGAAATGGAGGGAAAATAAATGGGTCCCTGTTTTGCTTAATGTCCATAAGAGCAGGTCTAGAATTTCCAATATTAACAAAAGCCCCGCCCATTTGGGGAACAAGCTTTGTGACTACCCCGACATATACACTATCACATTGCACATTACTCTTGACTGGTTCCAATAATAATTCAACCAATTTTTCATCCTCCAGTACTGCAATTCTTTGCATAGTACATATCGATGAGTTTATAAGAATAATGGTAGAAACAGGGTCTTTTGGAATTATGCTGCTACTTTCTTCAGGCAACAACTTTTCGGTATCTGTCAGCTTCACCGGCTCTTTTTCAGTGTCATAAATTTCATTGGATTCCATTTTATCCTTAGAGACAATGGAAGGGGATGAATGCAGTAGCCATGGTTCCTCAACGGGCTGGTAATACTCAGAAAGAGTATTAGTAGAATGTGAATCCTTATCTTTCGCAATCACTGTGCCCTCATTGTCATAGAATAATTGATCTTCCAAACTGGGTGTCTCTGACTTCAGTACATCAGTTTCAAGGAGACTTGCCATCTTTCCTTCATCTGTCAAACCACTGGAAGCATTTGAGTGTTCAGAAACATATTACAGGATGGAAATATGACTATAGTAGTCTAAAAAGACAGAGTAATACCTTTGACTGGGAAATATATAGAGGGTAGCTCTAGAAGATATGTTTCCTCGGTGCAAGGGCACCATGCATGAGCTGAAGACATTTGGGAATCAGACCCAATCCATAAATCCCTCACCATAATTTTATTGTCTTCAAGGGCTGTAAGAGGTACTGACAGGGAAAACACTGGTCCAGGCTTCCAAACAATGTCACTTGAGGACCTTGATTTTCCTTTGATGAAATAATTATATCTAAAATTCAAACCAGAAGCAATCTGCAAGTATAAAAATTACAACTCAGCCACTTAATTCATTTAGAAAATGTGTATTTTGATGTTCATACAGTACTCAAGAATAAATTAGCTTCATATAATAATCTACACTTTAATGCAAGGAACATTTTGAACTTGAGGATGCAAAACTTTGTTGCAATACATCCCTTAATTTTTGTTACAGAATCTTGACAACAGTTGTGTTGACAGAAACTTCAGACTCTTCGACGGACAGGATTTGCTCTTAAAGGGTATTTAGAGTTTCCACAGAAAAAGGAAAGATTTATAGATATAATTCTTTTCTGTAGTAGGAGGTTTCTTCCTACTATTCCCGATATAGTTTTGGTTTACTTTATATGTTTCTCTCTGTGCATAAGTAAGCTATTCATCCGAACTCAACTCCATGGCAAGATCAATACAAAAGTTAATCTGAATGAAGAAATATCTTCTCATTTAAACTTTTCTCGAATTTCTTTCTATACAAGTACTTAAATATGTAACATGAAATTCCAGTGTAGTCAAATTACCTGAAATTCAACTTTCCATATGTTAGCATGCTCCGTAGGTGACATTAGCAGAGCCATGTTTGGTTTCCAGCAGCCTAATACAGCAGGATCACCAGTTATGTACAGAAGGTGGCCATCATCTAAATCAGCTTCCACGGTCCAAATAATCTTGCATAATTCATCAACACTACCAGTTGGCTTTCCTGAGAAACCAAACTATCAAAATTCATCATTCATTCTAAACATAGGAAAATACATTCAGAAAGCATGATTTGGAACATTAATGTCAGATTTTACAACCATGCAAATATACATTACAGAGATCTTAGATAATAGTTAGCACTCATTAGCAGAGTTGCAGGACAAGAGAGTACCTTAGATGGTACAGAATGATGGAGAGGAACATGTAGATGCTTCCAAGTATTTGGTAACTTATTTTAACTCAGGATTAATGAAGATAACACCAAGATGAAAGGGCTGTTATGATTGTAGTTGCAGCATCTAGCTTTGCACAAGATTTAATGCTAGACAAATCTGTTTTATGCTTCATTTAAATAAAAACTTTTGTTCTTTATTCATATAGTTAGTTTCAATCAATTAAAAAATATTTTAAAATTTGAGTTACATGCTGCATATGAACATATTTATAAAAAACTTATTATATATGATATATCGACTAATTCTAAGAGTTTCTTTATCTTTAGAGGGCAGGGTACGGCAATTGTAATTCTATCACTACATGAATCAAATATTAACATGTAGTATTCAATCCAACTCCTGACCCCGTGATTTTAAGACTGGCATAATTTTAAATTGTAAATTAAAAAAAAACAAATTGGCATCATTTGGATGTACTTAACACTTAAAGAATACAGACGCAATAAGAAAGCAACAGATACAAAACAGATCAAAGCAAAAAAATCTATAGCCCAGAGAAGGCACATAGACATTTACATTTTTACATAAACAAAAATTAAGTCATAACCAACCTAAATTAATAAGAGCTTACAAGATGATCAAATTACCTTTCTGTGTTGACAAGGCACCTAATCTTCCCACTGGTTTATGGTTCTCCATACAGTACGTGATTCTGAATACACCGCATACTGGTACATGATGGCATATGTGTCTGTTCCAATATTAAAAAATACAGAAGTGAAACCAAGACCCAATTAAAAAAAGAGGCAGACATTAACACTGTAAACAGTGGTGTGTCCATCAACGTGACAATATATCACCATTCTTTGTTTTCATGATCTTCATTTTTTATGTATCCATAATTATCTTATCTTTCAATATAAAAGCAGAAGTGATATATATATATACTTAATCACCCTAAATGCATGTTTATTTTGCAGTGCAACCCATATGTCTAGTAAATGGGTTAAAACAACCACCAACTGGTATGACAACAATCACAACATATGATATGAGTTGCATAGTATAAGTGATTAATTCTCAGTAAGCAAAAAGACTGTTTTATTTCAATATATTAAGTTGATCACTTCCTAACCAAATAAAAGATGAGGGATCAACTATAATTCAAGGCAAGTGGAATGTAAAAGCTTCAACTGAGGTAGTTTTTTGACAAGGTGAAGGAACTGGATAAGCAGCTTACTTGGCTATTAGACACAATTTCAGCCAATTACATGAGAGAACCTCTCATAAAATCTATCCATTACAAAGTTTGCATAACAATTAATAACATGTATAATATGAACATTTGGATAGGTGGAAAATGGACGGAAATCAGGTATGAAAATCACTTCACATCTGCCTCATACCACAAAATTGTGTAAAGGTTGGAAAGGATGCACAAACTATTTACGATCCACCCTAAAAAATTCAGCTATCCATTTAGCATGAAAGTGAATTCAAAGTGGTTTTCCGATCTCTACCATAGCAGGAATGAGACAAAACCAAGACCCTAATTATCATATAACCCCATTTTCACTGCCCTATTTTCCACCTATCCATCTCAAACAAACATAACCTAAATAATCGGTTCCTATTAACTCCAAAGTATGAAGCTTCTGAAAATGTTGGCAGAGTAAGATAACAGAGGGTGATATTCTACAAGAACAAGTTATGAAAATAAGCTTCTGGAAACAACTTGCTCTGCTCTCTTCCTGTAAAATCTTTTTTAGCTTATTTCAATAACCTTATCAACAGAGCTTATGGAAAAACCACTTTTTTAGCTTATTTCAAAAAGGTTATTGGATTAAACGCTTAATTATGTTATTTACCCAAACTTCCAAAAATCAAAATACACAAAAGGCAACCCACATGAATTAGGTATACATTCAATAATTCTGGGCCTGAAGTATAACAAAAACCAACCCATAGAATCAAGGGCAATTCAAGAACAATGTAGTGGAATAATAAAGCGGTTCAGCCTTATACACAAACACTTAATGGGGTGTGGAAAATGTGAAAAACTTACAGTGATAAGGACCTGATTGGAGGAAGCATAAAAGGGTAAGAGAAGAAAGGGGTAATATTCCAACGATAGTGATTGTGATGGTGCATAAAACCAACTTCAGGAATGACCTCCATGAACATGAAACCCAATCAAAAGAAGCTCATAAGAGTATGAAAAGGTAAAAGTTCATAACTTTACTTCAAAGGGTTGAAGATTGAACAGAAAAAAATGGTTGTTGTAGTGGATAGTGTTGGTGTTTGTGTCCAAAACATGAAGTTTAAGAGAGTGGAAAATGGTATGGATAAAACATAGATATAGATAGGTTGTTTGTGCCTAACACTGTTATCATAGGACACACAACAAGATAATGTGTTTCTTTGGCTCCTTCTCTGAATTTTAGTTGGACATTTTTAAATAAATAGTGTATATTTTAAAATATGATTTTGTAATTTTTTTATCCTTTAATATTGTTACTTAGTTAATACTTAGTAGTTATGTTGAAAATAAGAACAAAAATTTTGAAATTTTTATTATGGATGAAGGGAAAAATAATAAATGTTATCGTGGTTAAGTAAAAAAATGACACGAGACTTTAAATCTGATAATGTTACCCACAAATGAAATGTTGCTTATAGGATTTGAACATATGACCTCATAGGTGGAGAATATAAAATATCTTATAGAAATAAGTATAAATATTTTTAAAATAATATTTTAAATAAGAGTATAGGAGTAAATAGTATGAAGAAAATGGTTTAATTGAAATTTTAGGTTGCACCAATTTCTCTCACCTAAATTTTGTTTTATTATTTTTTGACGTTAAATAAAAAATTTTATTTTATTAAGAGAAAAAATGTATACATTGATAATGTATGAATTTGATATAATATAATTACATTATCTTACAGTAATATGTTTTAATTTAAATAAATGGTGAATAATGCAATATCTATGTATAAATATTTACAAATATTACATTAGTATGTATAAAGGTTTGAAAATGAATACTTTAAAAACTTCAGTCAAGCATTTAATTAAACAAGCTTCCACTAGTCTTAATGAACTAGTGATGAAAAATACGGATTAAGCAAGTAAAATGATGTTAGGTTGAACCAAATTGGGATAAGTATAGCCCAACTCAACTAGCTCTAAAAGCCCAAATAAGTGTGTGAAACAAGGCAATATTAATGATTAGTTTGACATGTTATATACCTCCAAGAAGGCAAGTAAGTATAATTGGTAAACACTTTCCAATTATGGTTGTGTTCGGAAAAACTAATTAGTAACTGAGAGGTTGTAGTTTTTTTTGGTACAAGATATAAGTATAGCTCTCAGGAATTGAACTCGTGATCTTTTAGTCATTTTGGGATATAGTGGGGTTTTAGACCACTAGACAAATGCATCTATGAGCTTGTAGTTGTGATAATACACGACCATGGAAGTGTTTAAATGGCTAAAAAACTATACATATTCATACTCCCATACTAGAATCAAACCCTCAATATGGAATTTAAGGTTTGGTATTATGAACAAACATAATTTGCAATAAAAAATTATATCTCCCTTGTGTGTTAAAGAACATAAACAGAAACAAAGGATAACAACACCCTCCATCACAAGTGAATATCATACAAAAGTAAGGTTGAAAAGCTCATATACATGATCATCAAAACTCTAGAAAAAAAGATGTACACTATATACTATACATGAAAACTTTCTCTTATTACCATGCTCACTCATTGTTGCTTTCTTAAAAGCATGGTGTCTCATCTTCAAATTCAAGCATTAAGGGAGCTCTGCAAAGTGGACATGTAATGTTCCAATAGTTCAACCACTTCTCCAAGCACTCTTTATGGAAGATATGTCCACAACATAAATGGTTTATCTCTGATTCTGGTTCAAACTGAGTAAGACATACAATGCATTCAACTTCAGTTTGTTTATGACAACACACATTTTCAAACCTAAGTGCTGGTGTCTGGTTTCTAATCTCTTCAAATAACTCAGGTTGGTTTTGAGAGGTATCTGATGTTGGTGAAAGATTGATACCAATAATGTTTAGGATTATTCTAACAATGCCTTTAAATATGGATATTGGAAACACACCATTTCCTAAAAGGTAACAAAATATTCCTTCAGATGGAGATGGAAGACTTGGAAGGCCCATTTTGATCAGTGCTGAGAGTACTTTTTTGGTATACAAAGTTATTAATACAACTTTTGAAGCTCAAAATTTATGGAATTGTGGCATGAGAAACTAAAAGCAGAATTTTGGTACAAGTATGGGAATTCTATTGGTCTATTCTTAATACTTGACCTGTAATAAACACAATAAAGGAAACATTAGAAAACTAAATATACAACCCAAAAAAAATAGTGAAATCAATTTTAGAATGAAAGACCAAACAGAATATCTGAGATATAATATCTGAATTTGGTTCCTTGCTAGTAATAAGCTATAATATCTGATTTCAGAAGTTATCAACTTATCATCAAAATCCATATGAAAGAGAATCAGATAATTTACAAGACAACTAGAATTTGGAAAACTTTATAGAATTATCTCAGTTCTCCATAAAAATGGGCTGAAGTTAAAGCTGATCTGAATTATACAAAACTCAATTAACATGGAAGTTACTGTGTTTCAACAAACAAAAATACCAACTAGATCTAACAGAAACTAAAACTTCACGGAGTGCAATATGTTCAAGGATTTTGATCAAAATTATGCAACAGAATATATAACTGAACAAAAAAATCAGAACTTTGCATCTCAGTAGAACATTATTCTAATTCAGGATCTATATCATTTTTTGAAAAGCAAATGGAATCCCAAATAAGAAAACTCAAAAAGCATAAGAAAAAGAATGCATTTTTAGACTTACAAAAACGGGATTTGTGGAATACGGTTCTGGGTTGATGAGGAATATGTGCTTCTTTTTCTTTTTTTGATTTATAGATAGAGAGGAACCCCAGTGCCTTAACCATGGTTGCCGCTTTCACTTTTCCTCGAGGTGCATTCTTTAACCATGGTAAGCAATAATGGTTAACATTTTTCTTTTAGTACAAATGACACTCTTAATTGTGTGAGTGTATCAAATAGATATCACCTATCTTATTTTCTATGTCTCGTTTTATCTCAATCCAATTAAAATTGTTATATATTTAAACCATAAAATAAAAGATAATTTTTTATATTATTTGATAGAATCTAATTAACTTGAGACATGAGAACGAGACTATTTTAAAAACATAGTATCCTATTCCCAGTCCATCATAGTACACTCACAATTCATGTCGAGACTAGTTATAGGATTGTTATGAAGAGTGAAACCTCTACATGCTTCCACAAGTGTGATACAAGGAACTTATAAGTCCATCGTTAATAAATAAAGTATCATTTTATAATACATTAACTTTCTTATAGATAAGAAGATTAATAGGAGAATATATCATTTTCCAAAATTTTAATATGACTAATAATTAGAGGTGGCCAATGGATAAATTTGCATTCTAATTGATGGATGGTAAGTCATCTACCAATTTATATAATTTAATTTAATCATATTTTAAATTATCCATATTCACTTAATTAATGTATTCTAATTCATCTAATTGATCCATAACTCTATTCTCATGAATTTGGATAGATAAATATTTATTTCATTTGATTTTTTAATTGGAACTAAAAAAAAGTTTTGAAAAAAATTATTTTCAAAACCACTAAGAAACACAGAATTTGATCTTGAAGACATGATGAAGAACTCATAATTATTTTTCTTTGCAAGAAAATAAATTCTAGCATGTCTACAACACATTGAATTCTTATACACAATTGCACTGCTCACACTATTTTAAAAAGTGGCTTTTAAGTACAACCATGGTACCAAGTAAAATGCAAGCAAAACTTCAATTGATACACTCAACACAATAATGTCCAATATAAACTGATTCTGGTCATGAGTATAAATAGCATCTTATGTTATTATATACATAAACTTAGACTTTACAATTTGTCATACCTCAGATATGTTGCCTATTACACCCTTTATGTGTATAGATGAATATTTTGTGCTATACATATTACATGTCAAATTTAAAGATGCAAAATATTAAACTATTAAAGCATACTGCAAAATGTGGCTTATCTAGAACTACCAATTGAGCCACTTATCATGACATCAACACTAATACATGTGACTTAAACCTTAGAGGACATGAAGGACTAAGATGAACTTTGCATTCTTAGATAAGTACTGAGAAATAGGGCACTTTGTATATTTACTATTTTATCCTGGTGGGACTTTGTTATATATGCATGTTAGCTTGCATCACAACTTGTATATCCTTTGCAGTGAAGAACACAGAATCTGCTCCTGAGTTTACATTGAACATGATCTTGTTACAATGTTATTCCCTTGAAGAAACTCTAGGCCCCTGTGAAAAAATCAGACATGTTGTCATTGCATGGAGAAAGAGTATATCAAATTTCATCGATTTTCGGGTAACAATAACTGTTTTCTTTTGCAACCATTTGATTGTTTCTTTCCTTTTATTGAGCATGGTTAAAAGTTGTACACTCAGTAGCTTCTGGTTTCGCTCAACGGGTCATAGTCGTAAACATCACCAGCTTTCACAAACCGTCCCTTCTCACGCTTTCTGACATCAGCCCTGGCCTTGCGAGAGACATACCTTACTCTTTTATCGAACCTAGTAAGATAACCACAACTAATGTTAAATCACATAAAAATCAACTAAGCTTAGAAGTTTAGAAATAAATCAAATCCAATGATTAGCACAGTTATATTGCTTAAACAGCAAAAATCAACTAAAGAAATGTATAATAAGATGTCTGTGATTGGATGATCATATTACATGCAACTCATAAGATAAGAAATTATGGATTCATTCTACTTGATGATAATACCACAGCATGTAGGGCACAAGTATGGAAAAGTACTATAAAGTTTGAGCGAAGGAACAATAGCCATTCGGAGAAAGAAACTATTAAAGAAGACCTTGCTCTAAATGATTTTTAATACCCAAAATGGTTTTAGCTTGATCATTGTGCGGAGAGTTGATCCAGATAACCAACTACACCTAGTAGGACAACGCTCAGTTGCTATCATTGTTATAAAGCAGTGAGAAGGTAAAATCAATCACCGATAAGAAACAACTAGTCAAATTAATAATCACAAGTTGAGACAAGAACATAGAAGCGACTAGATGATGGTGAGTTGCGACCATTACTTCTATGTCAACTACGATAAATATTGCAGCAACACCATTGGCTATGTAAACAGCATAACTGCGATTAACTTACTTTCGTGCCTTTCTCTTTTCTCTGTAACGCATGACAGCATTGCTGCGGGTAGCAGATTGCAGAGAGCTCTCGGGGCAAGGAGGACACCAGGGAGGCTCTCCCATCAGATGCATTGAAGAAACCCCACAGTCTTGGTAGTCACCAGCACCACTATCTTTGGATATGCCCGAAAATGAAATGTTTGATTGGGATTGCCTTCCCGTGATACAAAGAATCGGTTCAGTTTTAGAACTGAACATCGAATCTGTAGATGCAGCATTGCTGTATGCTGGTTGCACCACATTGACCAACCCAACAAATGATCCCTGGAAACAAAAATTCAAATGCAATAATAAGTGTGTAGTACAAGAAATGCACAATCATTTAACTGAACAACAGAAACTCAATGTTCTGCCTATTGTCTCATATGACTTCCATATTAAACATGCAAATGTTGAACACTGAACCTCATCGCTCACACTTAAATGAATGCACCATATATGAGTGCACAAAAGATAAGTAAAGTTTTGAATAAACAGAAGAGATATCAGAAATTGAAAATACCTCTGCAGCAACAGCACCTTGACAATTGGAATCACCAGCACTAGCAGACATTTCCTTTGTCATAAACAAGCTATCAAACCCACCATTTTCAAAAAGATCTTCCGAATGACTCAGAGTCATACCAAAAAGTTCCTCATAGTTTTCAAGATCTAGATCTACTTCGTCCATGTTGAAATTATCATACAGATCACCATCTTCAAATATCCCAGGAGATTTTTTACCGGAGAAGTTTAACTGCAGATTCATCATTTGATGAAATTATAAGGACTTTAATAAAGAAATTTAAAAATTGTGTAACTCATTTCAGTAAACAACATAAAACTTGGCGAAATCGTATATAATGGGCCCATAGATAACATGTTATCATCAATGCATTTAAGCTACAAGTCTTTTGTAGCTTTGCGAGAATATTGTTATGCCTTGTACACAATCAAAAGAGAAATTAATTTGATACCCGGTAGTCTTGAAGATAAGATGCAAACATCCATCAAATCTAAATAAGCTACATGGACAATATTTGTATCTTTTGAAAACTATAAGAAAGCAGTCTTGAATCGCTAGGATAAAATTGAATACCTTTGGAATACATTCATCGATAGATTCTGGCAGTTGGTCCAGAAGACGAGGTTTTGAGCTTGACTCAGGCATTGAAGATATACCAAACAAGGATTTATCCTTGCTGGATAGATCAGACACTTGTGCTGAACCAGACACATTCCGGCTTTCTGAAGGAACCCAAGTACTATTGTTGCTGTTCTTATTAATGCTCATTAAACCCAGTTCCTGCTCACACGCTTCGCCTATAGAGGGAATATTTGAGAAAAAAGACCATATAGAAGAAAGTTCTGCCGATGAAGGGCAGCCGGAGTAGCAATCGATTGTTTGCCTCTTACGTGTTGAAGAAGATGTTGTGGTACCATGACCCAGCCAATCACAGTTTTGACAAAGTGAAATGTTCTCTTCAGTACACCGAACAAATGCAGGTTGTGAGTTACACCTCTCACATAAAAGGGTCCTCGAGTGACGCCTCGAAAGAGCATTAGCCGAATGAACATTTCGATCACAAGACAAACATAAGCATGCAGCATCAGAGCGGCAGTATACCACGGGCCTTTGATCTCCACAAAAATCACATAAGTAACCCATCTTCAAACCGATTTTTGCCTGTTCCTTAATCAAAACAAAGAATTCTCCAATTAGCAACCATCTAGTCAAACTATAATATCTGCTGATAAAACAAAAGTTTGTTGATTGTTCTAATTAAGCCGAGCTCATATAACTTACAAGCTGTTATGCAAGTGGCAAGGAATGCAGATATATTAGTTCTGCATATTCAGCTGCTGCCAAGAAACAAATAAGTAAGAGAAATAGAAAGGAAAAGCAAGAGATAAATAAATTGATAAGAAAACTAGCAAAACTGTTTCATAGCAGCAAAGAAGCTAAAACAGCAGGAAGCTAAATGAGCTGATACAACCACAATTGCAGTGGTGATGTGGTTGTAGAGACTTCGAAAATCGCAATATTGCGACCACAATTTAAAACCATGATAACATCACATAAAAAGTATTTTCTAGTAAAAATTTCAAAGGCAATACGGCTCCAGATTTAATTAAATATAAAATTGGAATTACTGTATACAGGATGTGACTATAAAATTTCCATTTTTCTAGCGAAGAGACCAAACTTTTTCTCCACAAAAGCGTATTTCCATCATAAAAGAATTTTAGAAATATGAATTTCACATCAAACAACCTTAAGAAACCTCTTTCATGGGACGAATTAAGTGTCAGATCAATTCTTAACAAACAAAAAGTCAGAAACATCTTAAAGACAACATTATAAACCCAAACACACACACAAAGTGAAACAGGTACAATAAGAATAACAAATCTAATCGAATCCAATAACAAGAGACCAGAAACAATTACCCATCTCTTATAATTCTCAACTTTTCCTTCTCTTAAGCTCCCAGAAAAATTTCCATGCATAGAAAATTCATGAACTTTGAAAAAAAAACATTTTTTTAATAAAAAACGTGTCTTGGTATGAAAGATGGAACAGAAAAAAGTGAGAAATCAAAAGGGAAGAAAATTACCATACGACAAGAAATACAGATAGGACAAGACAAGGAAGGAAAAGGGTATAGTTGCTTTTTCAGAAAATTTGATATATTGAAAGCGAAGAAATCCTAGAAGAAGCTGAACTTTTGAAGAGACTAAACCACAACGCTTAATTTTTTTTCTCTGTCACTTTTATATTTTTCTGTGGTGTGTTGAGATATATAGGAATGAAGTGTAGATTGCAGATTAGATATGTAAGAGGGTCGGTGTTGAATAGTGGGAATGGGATTTGAGTTTGATGTGTTTGTGATTGTAGATGCTGTCACATAATAAGCAAAAGCTGATAAAAAGTGCTAAACTCAAAAGTGAAAAAATAAAACATGCAGTGCATGTGGGCCAGTGTCTTTTACTTTCCACTTTCTTTGTTCCCGTTAGTCTTTTTGTTATAAATCATTTATCCCAAATAATTTTATTTCTGTGTTTCCAACCAATCAAATATTTCTACGTATTGAAAAATTAATTTAATATGTATTTAATTTATATTTGTTGAAATCTTAATGATAGTAATGACTTTGGCATAGAGAAATGAGATGAAAGATATGATCATGGTTGGCTACCCTCAACTACATTTTCTTATATCTACCAATTTATATTTTTTTTACTATAAAATGTATCTTTTTATCCTTTTTTGGTAAAGAACTAATATCTTCTTGTATATGAATGTTCCGTCCAACAAGTGTCACTTTTAAGAATCAAATCATTGACATTTTGGTCATCCTCATATCTATTAATTTAAATTGTTTTGGTATTACCAAGGGTATCCTCTCACCTTTTTGGGTAAGGAACTAATCCCTTTCGACGTTCATGGTTGTCCTCTCAACAAGTGTCGCTCTTAGGAATTTAACATTCGATCTTAGAGATCTAATAACCACTAGACCAATGTCTTGTTGATATTTATTGATCTATATGATAACGAGTTAAGAAATTAATATATTTAATGAATCAACATCTGATTTAAGTTTATGATTTAAAGAGTAGAAGTTGAAGGTTGGACATGATTTTTACAAGTACTTCATAACAATTTTAAAAATAAAATGTGCTATGGTGTTTGATTTTTTTTGGTATCATTTGATTGAATTTTGTGAAATAAAAGTGTGGTTTTAAAAAATGAGTATTCCATATTTTAATTGGATTAGTCAAAATTCAGTATAATATAAAATGTATACAGCCTATAATTGTTTGTTGAATCTATAAGTATCCTTCATATATAAGATTATCATTGAGTAACTAACATGATTACATTATTCAAGGCTCAAAATGTTAAAATATCAGTTAAGTTGATCAAGTCATATCAATTACATTTGTTAATTAATTATAGTTAATGTTAACACTCCACCATTACAATATTTGTTTATAAATTCTGTGTATCTTTCCTTTTTTGGTAAAATGGGTATTTCTTACATTTAAACAATTGTTACTGTTACTTTTATTATAGCAATATTACTCATACTCTTTATATTTATCTACCTCCAACTAATTATTAATGGTTTATAAATAAAAAACAGCTATAATTAAAACCATAGTAATTTTTCTTATTCTACCTTACTTCTATTGAGTACCTTGGGCTTTCTTTCTCTAACTTTTTTCTATCTGCGTCCGTGTGAGTGTTGTTGTCACTTTGGGCTGTGGCATTGTTTAGCTATTATCGTAAAATAAGGTATACACCGATAATATATTTGTCATTATAACATTTAGTATTGTATTTAATTATTATTGATTTTTTAAAAATTAACACAAATAAATAATAAATAATATACTGAACATATATGAATCATACTATATATATATATTATGCTATACTATTTATTTATTATGTTAATATGAAAATCATTATTAAAAGTCATTGTCAGCTTGAACTTTTTGCAAAAAGTGCATCACATGGTGGGTGAGGTGGAGAAATGGGAAATTAATTTATGACTTTTTTTCACAATCTCTTTTCTCTTTTCTCTTTTCTCTTTTCAATTGGCTTTTCAGTGGATTTCTGGGTGGGGCAGATATCCTCACTCCAGTCACTTTGCTTAATTAATTATTTACACATTCACTATTTTTAATAATATAATCACTTTATCCTTTACCTAATGTATTTGTTTATTATTTAACCCATACTCTTAAATCATGTTTATCTATATTTTTTTAGTTTCAGTGTGATATTCAAATCTATCTGTATTTTTAAGAGAATTATAATATTTTTCTGCTCTATTTTATTTTTACTAAAAAAAAAAGTATTTTAATCTTATTTTTTATCTCAACTATCTCAGGTTTGAGTCTTGTGAATGGAAAAAATATTCATTGAAAGAGTTAACTTCACATACCTGTAGATATTTCTGGCTCGAATAAGATTACTTCTAATGCAATAACACCTGTGAGAAACCAAAAAAATTAATTTTAGAGTTTTAGTATAGCTCTCATCTAGTTAGTCATTATGCTAACTAGTGTATGTTTGATACAACTTAGATTATTTCCTTATAACAAGTTGTTTGTAAAATAATGTTTATGCTTGCATGTGACCTAAAAATAATCCACTGTTTTTTGTCTTTAATGTAACCGAAATTAAGTTATATATGATGAAATTTAAACAAATCATAAAGATGTTCCTTTAGCTCCTATATATTGGTCCACCATTAAACATTTAAAGTAACCCCCTCAGATTTCTATCATTTAAAGGATTTGATATACTTAAAAAATACCGACCAAATATTAACGTCAAAAGGCAATAATTAATTAATCACGGTCCTTTCAAATTTTAGAGTCGTCTTGGTATGGTTAAAATTAAATGGCTAAATCTGTCAAATATGATTTGATGAGCTATGGTGTGTATATAAAAAAAGACTTTGATATTAAAAGTAAACCATTTTTTTTCCAAATCTTAAAAAGAATTAGTCTTTACTCTTTAGCAATGAAATGAGGATGATAAGAAATAATAAAGACAATTTTATTTTTTTAAAAATCAAATTTTATGTGCATTTGATGCATAAAATTAAGGTCCGAAAGATGGAGTGGCCCTTGGCTCTTTTGATTACCATGTTAGAAGGTCTAGTTGAAATTAATCGAGATCATCATTACAATACACTAGTGTAGCAACCATGCTTATTGTAAAAATAAGTTCATGAAGGATATAATAATGTAATAAAATAAGAAAATAAGATGGAATTTGTTTTCTCAATAAAATAAATAAGAAATCTTACAAAATATTATAACATTTTCTTCAAAATGTCCCCTCTAAAAATTAATTAACAAAACTAAATATTAGAGCTCTCAAGTTCATTCGGAGAGCTTAGTATGTATAGTCCAAGATAGAAGGAGCCGCTAATATATCTTTTGATGGAGATGTTCAAGTTGACAGCTGACAACCATTCCTATTGGAAGCCCATGATGGAGGATCATTTATATTGCAAGGATATGCATGAACTTATTTCTTGCAAAGACAAGCCATAAGATAAGGGTGAGAGAGATTGGGAGCTTTCGAATCGAAAAGTTGTTCCAATGATTCAGAAGTATACTGATAGAAGTTTATTTGAGCATGTGTCCACATACACAAATGCTTATGAGTTATGGTCGAAACTTGAATCTATGATTCAAAAGAAAACTCCTAGAAATAAAGCATCTCTTGTCAGAAGGCTGATGAAACTTGACTATAGAGATGGTCAAAGCATGATAGAGCACTTGAATTCATTCAAGGGTCTTGTCAATCAATTGACAGGGATTAATATGAAGATAGACGATGAGCTGCAAACACTTCTACTACTGAGTTTGTTGCCTGAAAGCTGGGATACATTGGTGGTCATGCTCAGCAACTCAGTACTTGATGGGAAGGTCTCAATGGACACTGTTTCAAACAGTCTATTGAATGAAGAATCCAGAAGAAAAGAACGAAGTACATCCTTCCACTCTGAAGCAAATATTGTGGAGAGACATGGAAGAAGTGAAACTCAGGGGAGGAATGGATCTCGTGGAAGGAGCAAAAGCAAATTCAGAGGTCACTCTCAATCTCATATGAGATCAATAACATGCTATTATTGCAGTAAAGAATGACATAAAAGATATGAATGTAGGTCCTTGAAGAGAGACCAGCAAGCTGGAAATGCCCATGAAGATTTAGTTGATCCAAGGAAAAATGGTCATAAGTCTACCACAACTGTCGCCATAGATGATGATGTTCTCCTCATTGGAGAAGACAATTACCTAAATGTTGCATATAGTGATTGTGCTTGGATCGTTGACTCTGGTGCTCCTTTTCATGTAAGTCCACATGAAGGTTTCTTCTCAAACTACAAGAAAGGTGATTATGGTACTGTGAAAATGGGAAACCATGTTGCAAGTAATATTGAAGGAATTGGTGATATTATGTTGCTAGCAGACACAAGAGGAAAGCTTGTACTGAAGAAGGTGAGACATGTCCCAGATATGGGTCTCAACCTTATCTCAATGGGTAAGTTGGATGATGCTAGTTTTGTAAGACACTTTGGTGCTGGAAAGTGGAAACTAGCAAAATGCAACCACAACATTGCTAGAGGCTCAAAGGAAGGATTTTTGTACAGTATGCAAGGAGGAATTTGTTCTGGAGAAACAAATGTTGCTACCGACTCCAAAGATCTTTGGTATAGGCGATTGGGGCACATGAGTGAGAAGGCACTTCAAATGCTCGCCAAAGACCACCTTCTAGGTATAAAAGGTCAAATTGTAGATTCTCGTACTGATTGTTTTTATGGTAAACAACATAGAGTCAATTTTCAAAGAACAGACAATCCATCACACAGAGATGAAGTACTTGAATTGGTGTATTCAAATGTTTGTGCATCATCTGAAAGATCTCTTGGAGGAGCCTACTACTTTGTTACATTCATAGACGATCACTCGAGAAGAGTATGAGTGTATGATAGAATTAGAGGAAGGCCTAGACCTCTTATTACTAAAGTTTATGTTAGGCGCCAAAAGCAACCAGGAAATAACTAACTCCCTATAACTAACTTTCTGAAAGTTAGTTACAGAAATGATGAAAATAAATAGCTAGTGAGAAATGTATTGTGGCAGTTTTTTAGAAAAGTAAAGTGGGAGTTAACTGATTTAGGGAATTAGTGGGAGAATTTGTACTTTTCTTATCAATCTTATAATTCACTCTTCAATCAATGCAACAAGGATCTAGGGTTTCCTAATCCTGAAGTAATTCATTCATTTTCGATCCCTATTCTACCAATTTCTTTCTTAAATTCATACTAGTTTTAACACTGGTATCAGAGCACCGTTTCTAGCGCCCTAAAAAATCTACGCCATTTTCGAGCTGTGCATGAGGATGAGAAGCATGTCATGATCAAATGAAGATTGGGAACAAGAGAGAGAGGAAATGCGAATTAGGATAGAA
Source organism: Lupinus angustifolius (assembly GCF_001865875.1). Taxonomy (NCBI): domain Eukaryota; kingdom Viridiplantae; phylum Streptophyta; class Magnoliopsida; order Fabales; family Fabaceae; genus Lupinus; species Lupinus angustifolius. The sequence continues at coordinate 20,931,701 of NC_032010.1, forward strand.
TTCGCAGAAGCTCTGGCAAGAAAGCACGAGGATCAGATTGCAGAGCTAGTGGCCAGGGTTGGCCAAAATCGCAATGATACTAGCCCTGTCCATGAAGGAATAGGAAGTAATGGAGGAAGAGCGGAATGATTGAATCACAAGGAGAAATGGAGGAAACTGGAAATCCCTATTTTCGCGGGAGAAGATGCTTTTGGTTGGACTCACAGGTTAGAAAGATATTTTCTATTGAAGGAGGTTACTTAAGAAGAAAAGATGCAGGCCACGATTATGGCTTTGGAAGGGAAGGCACTTTCTTGGTATCACTGGTGGGAGAAGTGCAATCAACGCCCAAATTGGGAAGGTTTCAAGATTGATGTGATTTGAAGGTTTCAACCGTCCATGATCCAAAATCCCATTGAGCAACTTCTGTCCCTCAAACAAACATGATTTGTGGAAGAATATGTAGAAGACTTTGAGAAGTATGTGGGGGCTTTGAGGTCTATAGATCAATAATTTGTGAGAGGCATCTTCTTGAATGGATTGAAGGAGGAGTTATAGGCAGATGTAAAATTGTATGAACTGAATTCTTTATCTGAGATTATTCAAAAAGTATTGTTGATTGAACGGAAAAATATACTCTTGAGTAGGAAAGTAATTCCAGTTATAATACTAGTCCTTATGGATTTCCAAGACATAGTTCCTCAACCAAGACTACTACAATGGAATCAAAGGCAAGTGGAGATAAAAGGGGAGAGAGTTCTCGTACTAATGAAGCTAGTAGGAATGTGAGTATGTATCAAGGGGGCGGAGTTAAGGCTAGAGGAGGAGAATTTAAGCACTTAACCATTGCTGAACTCAGAGAAAAGAGGGAGAAGGGATTATATTTTAGATGTGATGAACCCTATAGTAGATAGCACAAATGCAAGAACAGACAATTCATGATGATTTTGTTGGAGGAGGATGAGGAATGGTCAGATGCCAATGAGGAGTTATTGCATTCTTTTAATTCCTTGCATTTGTTTTTGTGCTCTATGTCTGTTTTACTACTACCAGGTCTTGGAATGTGGAAGGGCAAGTGAAAGGTGAATCAGTGATAATCCTGATAGATTGTGGAGCCTCCCACAACTTCATAGCTTTTGAGTTGGTGGGAGAGTTACAATTAATAGTAATGGATACTCCTCCCTATTTTGTAGAGGTAGGGGATGGTCATAAAGTGAGATGCAGAGGAAGATGTGCCCAACTCTAGTTCCAAATGCAACAGTTGCAGGCAGCACAAGATTTCTATTTGTTTACCTTGAAGGGAGTTGATATGGTGTTGGGGTTAGAATGGTTGGCAGGGTTAGGAGAAATCAAGGCTGATTTTGGGAAGTTAGAGCTCACTATGAAGAAAGGGAGCAGAGTGATTAGAATAGCTGGCAACCCAACCCTGACCAAAACAATGCTTCCCTATGGAGCCTTGATGCAAGTCTTGAAAGAGGAAGGAGAAGGGTTTTTGATTTAGTATGAATCTCCTAGTAGAAATGCAGTGTCTCAAATGATCCAGTCTGCACCTATATTGAGACTACTGGATGAATTTGCAGAATTATTCTCATATCCCAAGGAGCTTCCTCTTAGTATGAGGCAAGATCATGCAATACACTTGACAGAGGGGGCTACCATTCTTAATCTGAGGCTTTACAAATATCCTCATTACCAGAAATACAGATAGAGAGGTTGGTTAGGGAAATGCTAGCTTCTGGAGTAATTAGGCACAATATTAGCCCCATACTCTAGCCCAATTATACTAGTAAAAAAGAAAGATGGAGGGTGAAGATTTTGTGTTGACTATCGTGCATTGAATAAGATCACTATACCTAATAAATTCCCTATTCAAATCATTGAGGAATTACTGGATGAGTTGGGAGGCGCCACAATTTTCACTAAATTGGATTTGAAATCAGGATATCATCAAATTAGGATGAGATGGGAGGATATTGATAAAACAACCTTTAGGACACATGAAGGCCATTATGAATTTGTGGTGATGCCATTTGGCTTAACCAATGCCCCTTCCACATTCCAGGCTATCATGAATGAGATTTTGAGACCCTTCTTAAGGCATTTTGCCTTGGTCTTTTTTTATGACATTCTAGTTTATAGTAAAGTTGTAGAAGCACATGAAGAACATTTAAGAAAGGTCCTAGATGCATTAAGGTTGAACTCTATGAAAGTCAACAAGAAGAAGTATAGTTTTGCCAAATCCAGTCTGGAATACTTAGGCCATATCATTTCTGATTCAGAGGTGGCTGTTGATCCATCAAAGGTAGAAGTTATGAGTTCCTGGCTTGTTCCTAAAGATTTGAAAGTTTTGAGGGGATTTCTGGGTCTAACAGGCTACTACATGAGGTTTGTACAAGATTATGACAAGCTAGCTAAACATTTGAATGAATTGTTGAAAAAGGATAGCTTCTTATTGAGTGAGGTTGCTACTCAGGCTTTTCAGACATTGAAACAAGCCATGATCAATTTACCTTTACTGGCTATACCTGATTTCTCTAAGACATTTATAGTGGAGATAGATGCATCCAACAAAGGGTTAGGGGCTACGTTGATGCAAGAGAAGAGGCCTTTGGCTTATTGGAGTAAGGGATTGCCTGCTAGGTCTCAACTCAAGTTTGTTTATGAAAGAGAGCTTATAGAATTAGTGCAAGTTGTTCAAAAGTGGAAGCACTATTTGATGGGTAGGCATTTTGTGATCAAGACTGATCAGAGAAGTCTGAAATACCTCACTGGTCAAAGGCTTTTCAGTGACGAACAATTCAAATGGGCAGTTAAGTTGACTGGCTTAGATTTTGAGATCCAGTTTAAACCAGGAAGGAAAAATTCAGTTGTAGATGCCTTTTCAAGGAAAACTATGTATACTACTGTGTCTGTAATCAATTTAGCAGATGAGAAGGATTAGTTTCAAGAGGTCCAACAAGACCCTAAATGGCAGAAAGTAATACAAGACATAACATGCAATCTTGTCTCTCATCCAGATTTCCTCTTTCAAGCAGGAAAATTGCTTTACAAAGGGAGGTTGGTGTTGTCTAAAAACTCTAATAAACTCCCTTTGATCTTAGCTGAGTGTCATGATAGTGTCTCAGGAAGCCATTCTAGATTTTTCAGGACTTATAAAAGAGTATCTAGCTTTCTCTATTGGGAAGGGATGAGAACCCATGTGAAGCAATATGTTGTAGCATGTGATGTATGCCAAAGGCAGAAGTATTCAACTCTGACCCCTGGAGGACTTTTGCAACCTCTGCCAATACCAACTCAAGTATACCATGATATCTCTATGGATTTTATTTGTGGGTTACCAAAATCTAAGGATAAGAATACCATATTGGTAGTGGTGGACAAACTTACCAAGTATGCTCATTTTTCCCCATTAGCTCATCATTTCACTACTAAAGATATGACAGCCATCTTTATAAAAGATGTGGTTTGTTTGCATGGTTTTCCTGTTACATTAGTTTCAGACATGAACCAAATTTTTTTGAGCAGATTTTGGCAAGAATTATTCAGATTGGCTAGGACCAAGTTGAAATATAGCACTGCATACCACCCCAAACAGATGGTCAAACTGAGGCGGTAAATAGAAGTTTGGAGACATATTTGAGATGTTTTGTTGGGCTTAAACCAAAACATTGGGTGGATTGGTTACCTTGGGCTGAGTTTTGGTTCAACACTACTTATAATATCTCTGCTGGTATGACATTCTTCAAAGCACGATATGGAAGAGATCCCCCAACTCTGATTAAAGGGTGCATATTCACATCAAAGGTCGAGGAAGTCAATCAAATGCTAGTTTCCAGATATTTGGTGTTGCAAGAGCTACAACAAAATTTACTCAGGGCTCAGGATCTCATGAAAGCACAAACTAATAAACATATGAGGCATATTGAGTTTGAGGTAGGAGATTGGGTGTTTCTGAAGCTTCAGCCCTATAAACTAAAGTCTTTAGCTAGCAGACCAGTAACTAAACTGTCTACAAAATTCTATGGTCCTTATCAAGTTGTGGAAATGATTAGATCAGTGGCTTATAGATTAGATTTGTCTTCTCATGCCAGAATTCACCTAGTATTTCATGTTTCTCTTTTGAAAAAGTCTCTTAAACCTATGCATCAACCTCAACCACTTCCTCCTATGTTGACGGTAGAAGGTGAATTGCAAGTTTGTCCAACTAAAATTGTGCAGTGCAGAGAGGATGCTAGGGGAAATCTGGAGGTCTTAGTTTAGTGAGTTCAATTACCTTCCTGTGACAACTCTTGGGAGTTGGCTACTCAACTTCAGGAAGTATTTCCTCAATTTCCTATTGAGGACAAGGTGGCTCTTTTTTTTTAGGGGGGGGGGAGTATTGATAGAATTAGAGGAAGGCCTAGACCTCCTATTACTAAAGTCTATGTTAGGCGCCAAAAGCAACCAGGAAATAACTAACTCCCTATAACTAACTTTCTGAAAGTTAGTTACATAAAGGAGGGAAATAAATAGCTAGTGAGAAATGTATTGTGGCAGTTTTTTAGAAAAGTAAAGTGGGAGTTAACTGATTCAGGGAATCAATGGGAGAATTATTACTTTTCTTATCAATCTTGTAATTCACTCTTCAATCAATTCAACAAGGATCTAGGTTTTCCTGATCCTGAAGTAATTCATTCATTTTTTATCCATATTCTACCAATTTCTTTCTTAAATTCATACCAGTTTTAACAGTGTACTTGTTGAAAAGTAAAGATCAAGTACTATCAGAATTTAAAGAGTTACATACACTAGTAGAACGTGAGACTGGAAAGAAGTTGAAGTGTCTGAAAGTAAACAATGGTGGAGAGTATCGTGGTCCATCTGAAGCCTATTGCAAGGCTTATGGTATCAGACTAGAGAAACACCACCAAAGACTCCTTAGTTGAATGCAGTAGCTGAGAGGATGAACCGCACAATTGAGGAAAATATCATATGCATGTTGCAAGATGCCAATCTCCCTACGTCTTTCTGGGGTGAAGCAGTGAAGACTGCAGTAGACCTCATAAATTGGACACCTTCAAGACCCCTGAACGGAGAAATTGCAGAGGAAGTATGCTACAAAAAGAAAGCATCCTTCAACCACCTGAGAATATTCAGATGCATAGCCTTCGTTCACATTCCAAAAGATGAGAAAAAGAAGTTGGATGTTAAGACCAAGGAGTGCATTTACCTTGGGTCTCCAAAAGATGAATTTGGGTACAAACTATGGGATCCGATAAATAAGAAAGTTGTGATAAGCAGAGATGTTGTGTTCTTTGAGGATAGACGGTCAAAGATGTTCATAATTAAAGCCAGTGCAAGTCCAAAGTTCGCATTGATTCAGGGGGAGAGATTCCTCAACAGACAGATCCTAATCATCAGATAGATCCAGAATAGATAGACCAACTGGCAGATCCTGCTCACACGGAACTTGACCAGATTAATGAAGAGTCAGATCATGACGAAGTGGTGGTAGAAACACAAATGCATCAAGAACCCGAGCCAGTAGAGCATTAGATGCAAGTTAAACTCAGGCGCTCCAGAAGAGGCAGAATACCTTCTTCAAAGTATCCTGAAGAAGATTATATCACACTCACATATAATGGTGAACTTGAAGACTTCTCAAAAGCTGTGCAGACATCTGATAAAGAAGAGTGGATTAAAACCATGGAAGATGAGATGAACTCGTTACATGAGAACCGCACTTATGATTTGGTGGAGTTTCCCAAAGGAAGAAAAGCCTTGAAAAACAAATGGATTTATAGGCTTAAAGTTGAAGAAGGAAGCTCGAGACCAAGGTACAAAGCTCAGATTGTTGTGAAATGATGCAATCATAATAAAGAAGTTGATTTTGATGAGATATTCTCATCAGTGGTGAAGTATTCCTCCATAAGAATAACATTGGGTGTAGTAGCTAGCCTAGACTTAGAAGTTGAACAACTTGATGTCCAAAAAACTTTCTTACATTGAGACATCAATAAAGAAATCTATATGGAGCAACCAGAAGGTTATGAAGAACCGGGCAAGGAACACTTAGTGTGTCATCTGAATAAGAGTTTATATGGTCTGAAACAAGCCTCAAGACAATGGTACAAGAAGTTTAAATCATTCATGGTCAAATACAGTTTCAAGAAGATAACTAGTGATCATTATATATTCATTAAAAGGTATGAAGATGGAAACTTTATTATCCTCCTCTTATGCTGACATGGCTGGAGATGTAGATTCTAGAAAATCTACATCAGCTTATCTAACTACTTTTATAGGGGGAGTTGTATCTTGGCAATCCAAGTTACAAAAATGTGTTGCATTATCAACAACTGAAGCAGAATATATTGCAGCATCTGAAGCTGGCAATGAGATAAAATATATGAAAAACATCTTGCATGAGTTGGGTCATGCTGAAGATAGATATGTTTTGTACTATGATAACCAAAGTGCAATTCACCTAGCTAAGAATCCTACGTTTCATTCTCGGACAAAGCACATTGATTAGCGTTATCATTGGATATGAAATGCTTTGGAGGATGGTGAGTTGCAGTTAGAGAAAATTCATACATATGACAACTGGTCTGACATGATGACTAAGACAGTTTCACTCAAGAAGCTAACAGATTGTTGTAGAGGTGCATGACTGGTGATATCCATCAATTAATTCAGGAAGGGGGAGATTTATTAGGAATCCTTCCTAATTGATGTGGAAGCAAGACCAATAAATCTTTGTAGATGAACCATTGAGTACATTCAATGATGATTATTCCAAAGTCTTTGAATTATTCCTCGACTCTTGAGAATTATGAAGTCTAACTTAGAAAGTTGGAGTAACACTTTTCAAAGTGTATTGAAAAGTATGATAACAATTAATCACCCATTATGTTTTTTTGATGGAGCCTTCCTCCCCTTCACTATATAGGGGACTTGTGAGAAAGAGATACAACAAGTAAATGAGAAAGAACAACATAGAGAGAAAGTAAGAGAGTTTATATCCACATAGTGTGGGGTTTGTATTCCTAGTGAGACACTAGAATGTTTGTATTTCCATCGTTTTTGGGTGAGATTGAGTGTTATCCTCTTTGTAAGTGAGTCAAATATTGTAATCCTACTTTCTATAGTGGAGATATTTTCTGGACTAGGTCTCGTGGTTGTTCCCTTCTCACATTGAAGAGATTTTTCCACATTAAAATTATTGGTGTTATTCTTCTACTCTTATCTATTTTCTTTATCCACTTGCCACTTCCGCAAGTGTCCATTTACATCACACAAATGAGAGAAATTGGTTATGAATTTCCTAACAGTGTAGCAACCATGCTTATTGTAAAAATAAGTTCATGAAGGATATAATAATGTAATAAAAGAAGAAAATAAAATGGAATTTTTTTTCTCAATAAAATAAATAAGAAATCTTTTAGAAAATATTATAACATTTTGTTCAAGTTGTCCCCTCTAAAAATTAATTAAAAAACTAAATATTATTAGTCATTGACTGATTATGATAAAAATTACTCTAGTAATAATAATCAATGTTTTGAAAGCCAAATAGGTAAAAGTATTGGTTCATTATTTACCACCAAGTTCTTCCCCATCTAAAATATTCAATTATTTAATTAGTAAATTATTTCTTGAAGCATATCACCATAAATTGATAAATATTAAATGTAAGTATCCAGAAGGCAAGATATACATTGACAAGAAAAAAACATAAATAAATATTAACATAAAATTATTACTCTATTGGTTTTTTTTTAAAAATAATTTAATTTCAATTTAAATTATTTTACTTTCAAATTTTACCTTTTATTCCCTAACAATAAAAATGAAATTGAATTTGATATTTTAATTTTGCTTTTTAATTCTTTATCCAAACATAACATACCATACCATTCCATTAATTTTAGAGTTGCAATGACAATTCCACCTTATGAACACTTATGTTTAAAAGCAATTTGAACTAAAATTGCATGCCATAGACAGAATCATATTATTTAATTAAAAGATCATATTCTCACCACTCTGATTCCATGTGCTTAATTTGTATGCACCTCTAGTTTTGCTTTGCCATTGTTTTTAATTGAATTTATAAGTATAACTTCTATCAAATCTGGAATTTACACTTTCAACATTAATGGAGCTTTTCTTTAAAGTAAATTAAATATTAGTGGAATAAGATTCAATATATATCCTATATTAAAGTAGATAGACATTGTTCAACCTAGGAATATGATTAGAGAAGTACGTGCAAAAAAGCATACGGCAGATTTAGTAATAAGTGAGAATGTCCCACCAATAATCATCCAATTGACAATTGTGGGCCCAACAAAAGTTCCTTATCATCTTTCCAATTCACTAGAGTTCTTTTTATTATAACTCATATAAAGAATTAGTCGATTAATTCGGGGTAAGTGGTTATTTATTCTAACAAGTTTACTTTCAAGAATTAAATTTTTGAATTTTTAATCTATTTAGGATTTTAACTAATTTTGCACTAATAGACAAATGTTTTATATATATAATTTATTAAAGTTTTTGTACAACTTAAAAAAATTACAAACTAAGAGGATCAAATAAATGTAATTCTAAAAATTAGGATTTTAAATATAATTAGACATATAAAAATATGTATTCACATAAACCCACAAAAGATTTTTTTATATAAACAACATCTAACTAAGATGTCATTAAAATTAAAATGGGGAGGTATGCACAAATATAAAATTTGGTGTCCATGTTATTAAAGAGATTTTAAAAATAACCAAGAAAAATGATTTTTAGAAATTAAATAATGTATAAAAGAAACAAGTTTAAGTTAGTAAATTGCACGAGGGACCTAAATAAATATGTTCAAGACTTCAAATATAAGAAGCTCTCATTTAGGATAGTTTCTAAGATAGATATAAAGAAGTCATTTCAATAATTTGAACTCACGACTTAAGCCATAAAACAAATAACTCCTCCACCATTGCGTATAGAATATCACCCGAAAATGCACATTAAAATTTGACATGACAAAAGATAAGACATAACAACAAGATTATTCAATATCCAACAATATCTAGCAGGATCATACTCATACTCTTAGCTACACTCCTTATTTAAGATACAAATGATAGGGACTTATGCTTCCCACTAGCAGGATCATGCATGTTACTTATATGGAAGGGTCTTTACAACATAGGCCCCATTCCTCAATAACTATATTTGTCAACTCACTCATTGTCCTTCACAAATAATGCTTATCTGATTGGATAATAGCATTATAGCCACACACAATATGTCTAAATAGAAACTACATTTAAGTAAAAAAATTAACCATTAATATGTCATCCATTATTCATATATATTATTTTTATTTAAGAATTGATAATAATTAACAATGAATTATGTAGTGACTGATACATTATAAGTGTATATACTATTTTCTCATAATTTAATTACATAAGCACTAAATGTGTCATCATAGTACAAGCTATGTTGAAGATTATAAGTTTATAAACTTTGATTACTCTCCATGCTTCTCCATCTGATTTATGTGAACTTTGTTTGTAGCCCATTTAGTAATTTTTTGTTTTTGGGTCAAGAAACTAGTTCCCAAGTTTGGTGGTGAAGAGGGCTTGAATTTCTTCATTCATGATCCATTGATGAATCTTGAATGTCTCATCAAATGATGTAAACTCTAATTCATCTGTTTTATGGAAAGTATAATAGACAATGATCTTTGGAAATTGATTCTTGAAGATCAAGGTATCTATTTTATTTGTATTTATATTATGGAAGTTCATTTATATATTGAATAAAAAATGGGAAAAGGATAATTAAAACTATAAAAGGTTAATTTGATTGATTTGATTTCAAATTCTAAAACCAATTGAATCCATGTAAAATTGATGATGGTCCATATTTATTTCAATTACCTCTTACAATAAACATCACTCTAATTACATATGCCACACACATTATATGATTTATATCTATATCTTTCCCTTTTTCTTTCTAAAGGTAGGTTCATAAGATTACCCTTTTAAAGCAAAATTTATTGAATTAACTGAAGATAAAAAGGACAACAAAACTATAAGTTCCATAAAAAAAGAACTCAAAACCACTTTAAAAAAGATAATTGATGATGATATTGGCAATCAAATAGGATTTGTTAGGGAGAAGAGAGTATGGAATGGAAAAAATTCTATTGCCTTTGAAACAGAAAGCTTATATATTTTTCATATGGATCTTGATGCTTTTGAATTTTTGACAAACTTATTAAAATATATAATTTAATCCAAACCAGACAGATTTATATTGAATTGGATTTTAATATTTAACAAAACTTATGGAATGATGACATAAGAAATTTAATTAGATTGGATCAAATAACTTTTTCTCTCAAGATCCAGTTCACAACAAACTAGTTGAATGAATAAGTTGACTACAATGACAGACTTCTCTAAAGTCAAAGGTTCTGTCTAAACAATAGTTTGTACATTTGTGAAATTTATTAAGTAGGCTATGTACAACTTTTATTATGTATTATATATAAAAATGTGGCATAATGTACGAGATTCTGACTTAATAAGGTATGAGGATAGTAGATATATATACTTTTATTCTCATTAATGGAGAGGTTATTTCCGACTTTCCAGCTAAGATTTGAAAATATAACCTCATAATCACTAAATAACAATCTTATCGTTGCGTCAAACATTATATATACACGAATATATTATAATGATCATGTCCACCAAACAAAATTGTGATCCTGTTGTTGACTTTTCAATCGATAATCATAAATATACACAATTACTATCTAATCTGAAGTTTACCCACACTTAAACTAAGCAGCTACCACGATTATTAGTGGTTGAATACAAATTCAATTTAAATAAGTATCCGTTATAGGCTCCACGTTGAACTTTGTAACGTGTAAGGTTGTATATGTAACATGCCTATCAAAGACATATATTCTTTCCGGATGAAAGTTTTGTTTTTACATGTTTTTTAAGAGTAAAAATGTAACCTCAATATAGTTAGTCCCACTTATCTATCTGTGGATGTGCCCGGGTCGGACAAGATTGTCTCCAGTGCGAGGATATCTGTGAGAAACCAAAAAATTAAAATATATTGCCTTTTGGTTTTTCTTTGTTATTCCATAGAACGATTTTGTCCGGAGATAAGTCTAACTTAATATATATATATATATATATATATATAT
>NC_032010.1:20942997-20966901 GCF_001865875.1 Lupinus angustifolius
TATATATATATATATATATATATAGAATAAAATGAAATCTTTAAAAATACCAGTATCTTATAAGTTAGACTAATGATTAAGTAACTATACTTAGGACTAAGTATTATGATGATTAACTAACATCCTATTTTTGTCCAACATTAACAATTGTAAGAATCTTCATAGAAAAGACCTTTTGAGAGTACATTCTTTCTGCTCCTTATGTTTCGGGCACACCTTGTTTCTAGCCTCATCATGGAGACTTTTTCTCCACACAAAAGTAAACAAACTTTCTTGTCAACTCTCTCTTTCTCTCTTTCCTCATTTCCTCTGAAATAATCAAATACCATTACCATTGCAGGTTCACCTTAAGAGTCATAGCACCACCTAACATAACAGCATTTCTTCCTTTGTGAAAATTCTGCATGTTTGTTGTTGATGTTGATGTTCAATCATTCAATATATATTCATGCTTGATCAATCAAAGGGTATCTAAAATTTCATTATTTTCCTCATGATTCATCCAAAGTGAGGCCTATGCATATTTTCATTCATCATCTTAATGATGAATTGATGATGATAATAAACTCACAAAACAACAAGGATTGTTGTTTGTAGAACCTGAATTATTCTTTTGATGACTTTTTTATCTGACCCTTATGGCTTTCCATCGTTCCTTTAGAGCACAACCACAAGGATCATCTCTACCAGAGAAAACAACAGAAGAGCCTTTACCTAGCAAAGTTGCACAAAGCACTGTCACATGTTTCTATCAAACCAATGTTGCAGGGTTTTGGAGAAATGTGTCAGTTTTATGGTGCAAAAACCTTATGAACCATTCCCTGCACATCACAGTTGATAGTGTAGGAGGTGAGTTACATTACACCTGCAAGATTGATGTGAAGCCTTGGCATTTTTGGAGTAAAAAAGGTTACAAAACATTTGAGGTTGAGGGGAACCAAGTAGAGGTCTATTGGGATCTCCGGTCAGCTAAATTCTCCGGCTGCCCTGAGCCAATAAGTGATTATTATGTAGCTTTAGTATCTGATGAAGAGGTTGTGTTGTTGTTAGGAGATTACAAGAAGAAAGCATACAAGAGAACAAAATCAAGACCAGCACTTGTTGAGGCCATGCTATTGGTGAAGAAAGAAAATGTTTTTGCCAAGAAAAGTTTCTATACCAAGGCAAGGTTTGATGAGAAAGGAAAAGAGAGTGATATTGTTGTGGATAGCTCAACAAGTGGTCCTAATGATCCTGAGATGTGGATTAGCATAGATGGTGTTGTGCTGATTCATGTAAAGAACTTGCAGTGGAAGTTTAGAGGGAACCAAACTGTTATGGTTAATAAGCAACCTGTGCAAGTGTTCTGGGATGTGCATGATTGGTTGTTTAGTGGCTCGGCCCCCGGGCCCGGTCTGTTCATTTTCAAGCCAGAAGCTGAGTGTGAAAAAGAGGGTAGTGGTGTTGAAGGTTGTGACAGTGATGGCAGCAGCAGTGTTGGCTATTATTCAACTCTAAATACTGCTACCTTTGAGTTCTGCCTTGTCCTCTATGCCTATAAACTTGAGTAACAAAGAGCAACAATATTGTATATTAGTTGTATTTATGAGTTTGATGAATGTTATTGCTATTTTGAAGGATACCAAATTCTTTTACAAAGTTAAGTTGGAAAATCTGATTATTTTTTGGGTACTACCAAGGGTATCCCCTCACCTTATGGTAAGGAACCAATCCCTTTCGGGATGTGTGGCTGCTCCTCTCAACATGTGTCGCTCTCAGGAATCAAGCCCTTGACATTTTGGTCTTTCTGGGAATCTAACAGGGCCTTACACCACTAGTCCAACGCCTTGTTGGTAAAAATCTGGTTATTTGAGATCAGGATACAAGGATTATAATGGCAGGGATTTTTGTTACAATCATCAATTTGCATGCTATTTATTCTCTGTTGCAAGCAATCTGTCAATGTTCCTGAGCCTTTACTACCAGTAATGAGCATCACAATTTTCAGCTAATCCAATCCAAGCATGAGTTAGTAATACAAGGGTTCCTAATGTTCTATATCAGAAGAGATACTTGCAGCAAGTGTAGCCAATAGATAATATTGTAATATCTGTAGTTTAATTGCAAAAACAAAATCAGCTCAACTCCACATGAATGGAAAGTATTGTAATTTTTGAATTATCTCTGATATTTGTTTGTGTTTCAGTCCAAATTCAATCAAAGAATCAGCATATGCATCTTCAATATTCAGATTGTCAATAGCATTAGCTAAAGCATGATGCTGATAAGACTTTGTTGAAATGAAGGGGTATGTTCCATTCCAATGCTAAAATGATAATCATTGAAATATAATAACAATAGTAGTCCTAGCCAGCCACATAATAAAAGTTCATATCACTAACCTAGACTTAATAGTTGAGACTTGAGAGGAAAGAACAAACAATTTTATAAATTTGATAATTTTATTCTCATCTAATGTATGTGAGCAATTCAAATACAATTTATTTATATAGCTATAATCTTATAGAAACCACAAAGACATGAATCAAAACATGCCCCTTGATTACATGTACTATCCAACTTTGAGAATATGCCAGATAAACCCAACCTGACACAAAAAGAAAAAGTTAAACCTACTTGATCAAATCATTCAAATACACAGAATTGTTCACAAAAACATAATCATTGTACCCTCATTCAACATTATCATAAACAGAAAGCACTAAAGCAAGAGAGTATCAGTACTTACAAGTTACAACTTCAATCAGTGCTATCTCTCCAGCTCAATAATTGAAGAAATAGGATAGAGAGGAAAGAATATACTTTACTATTCCAGGCTGTACTTTTTGCTTCAAGTGAGACTCAAAATGTGTCCAACAAGATTGGAAGAGTTTTCTTCTATCTTCTGAATAAAAAATGACCAAAAAACAAAAGAGGGAAACAAGCAAGAGTCATATGAGAGTGTGGGATAGAAAGGGAGGAATTGGATCTGATAGTTTTGGTCTGAAAGATTTCAATTGAAAGCACAAAGAAAAGGGTAGTGGTTTGATAAAAGTGGTTGATAGGAATGTTTTCAGTATTTAATTATGCATGCTGCATGTTACCACATTTTTTGGTACTGTTCTTCTTTTCTTTTTTGATGATACAGAACTGCAAGTGGATATTAGACAGATAAATGACTAAATGAGTAATGTATTCTTAAACTATTCATCTATGCATGTGATTTATTTATAATATAATTTAGAATTATAAACATTACCTTTGCTTAATCTCATTCCATATCTCTAAATTATATTACATATAACAGGATTCTTTTTGCCATAAATAGAACTTCTTGCAGATTGGCTAAATGACTAACTTGGAGAACTTTTTATTTCTTTTTTTCTCTTTTCAATCTAGCTTGCACTACTCTTTTGACCTTTTTCCTCACTTAGTGACAGATTGTTGCATAGAAGCTGCATTAAACAATTCAAACCATTCTTCATCAATCAAAGATCCTATACAAATCAATAAATATAATCAAATGGACATCAAAACTGCAACCATATTGAAGCCAATCTGGCATACACTGAAACTAACAATTTCTTGACTATCTGCACAATGAATGAACAAATTTTATGCAACAATTTGACTAGGTGTTGAGATAAATTTATAACCCTCGTTGCTCTTTTCTCTTTGAGGAACAAATGCAGAATGGTGAGAAGGAAGGGTAGGATCATGTGAAAGGGTTTGATCTTTAAAAGCTTTACGGATGGCCCATAGAACTTCTGCACAACTCTTCATGGATGGCCTTGATTCTTTTGTAGGTGCAAGGCATTGGAAAGCTAGCTTGAGAACTTTCTCCGCTGCCTTGTTGGAGGCTGGACTTCTTCGCAATCTCGGGTCCATGGCTATCACAGGTTCCCCTTTTTTCAGCATCCGCATTGCCTGCACACATGCAAATTATTTCTGTCTAATCAAATCAACAATTCTCTGGAGTGATTTTACTGTTTCTAATGTCAACATTATCATTATCACTATAAGAAACATGGGTAAGAGTATTCTATGCATTGGATTACTTATTAGATGCATAGCTAGTTTTTTTTTCCAAAATAAACTAAAAGGATAGCATTGCATAAATCATAACTAAGTTTTTTGTTGTTGCAAAACTAACTAATTAACTAGTCTCAAATGCCAGTGTTACCAAGCTCTTATACCAATTGGTACTAAAATTTGGAGAACAAGGTTTAAGAGCCTAAGCCATAGAAACTCCACACAAGAATCTCATACTTCCAGTGTGGAATTCAAGTCTCACACCTTGAACTGGGACCTAACATAATGAAAGCTGACCCCATTTTGCAAGAATACTGTGAGGCTCTAATTTGACTCTAGGTCCAACAAAAATGCTGATATTTCTTCCATACAATTTTTATGTGAATAAAATGAATTTGAATTATGCTGGCATTAAACTTATTTATCTATAGCCTACAAATTGATTAACTTCAACTAAAAAGTATATGAATATTAACAAATTAAAATGAATCTTAGTTCAGTTAAACAATTACATGTCCAATTTTTTTTTGGAGTGGCCTTTTTAGAATAGTCCAGTGTGCGTGCTTTCAATAACTTGGATACTGCACAAAATTCACTTTTTTGCTTTCTAAATTTTGATTGAGATGTAGCTGATGTTCATGCATGGTTAAAACAATCACAACTTATTATAAACCGATGTGCTCGTGGTAAAAATACTATTGTGGGTCTATTCTAATGCATTGTGGATATTTAACATACTTACCCATCTGATTGTAACTCTATCACTGATGGCTCTATCTGATTCTATTGGATGTCTTCCTGTGACGATTTCAACTAGCAATACACCAAAAGAATAAACATCACTCTTGTCAGTGAGTTGATATGTTGTCATGTACTCGGGATCCACGTAGCCAGCTGTTCCTTTAACTTGAGTTGAAATATGGGTTGCACCAGGGTCATCAGACAACCTTGCAAAACCAAAGTCTGCCACTTTGGCCCTTAGGTTCTGAGTGATTAGGATGTTTGATGCTTTGATGTCTCTATGGATAACTGGATTATCTGTCAATGAAATTCGCAGATTCGAGAATTCAGATGTTTTATCTTTTATTGTATATTGACAATTTGGGATTAAGTTAACAAGACATATAATGTCACTATGGTTACCTGTGTACATATGAAGGTAGGTGATTGCATGTGCTACATCAATTGCTATGTCTAGACGCTCACCAATTTTTAGTCCATCTCCCCTAGTACCTGTATTAATAGTTGAGTAATTTTAGGACAATATGCACTATATTATAAATTTACTGCCTCTGGTTTCTGCATAATTGGATAATATATACACTACACTAGCCTATTTTGGTACATCAGGAACACAATGCACCCAGAAACTTTCGCCAAAATCAGGTTACACATATTTGTTTTACTCGGGTTATACATATTTGTTTTACTAACCAAAAAAAGTAAGTTTTAGTAAACTAAATTGTGATGTATTTAGGTTTCCGATAAAACTATCTTTTTATAGTTCCTTAACCATTGTCATAAGTGCAATGGTTAACAAAATAGGATTGAAGCACCTTCCAAGAACTGAAACATGTGAAGCTAAGCATTCAATGAAGTTTCAGATGAAAAACCTTGGACATCTTATGAGAGCAAGAATAATGGAGAAAAGTCAGATCCTATATTGCTTTTATCTTCAGAGGATGTGATTTGTGAAATTAGTAATATATGAATGAAATAATAAGGGGTGACCCAGTATGCGAGGCTCGCACCAATGGGGCCTGACGAAGGTATTCCTGATTTTATAACGGATCATTTTCTACATATTGAATGTCCTTTTCCAGTTTAGTTTATCCAAGTCTTTAGGCTTCATTGAGTTGGACTTTGGACTGATTGAGTTGATTTCTTGATGTTTCATTTTCATCAAATAACTGTCATCTTAGTTGAGTTATGTAAAATTGGTTATTGCCTCTAAACTCAGAAGATACTAGATTATGAGCTATGTATAAAATCTAGATAATTTCCATTTTCATGTGATATATGACTTACAAACAAAGCCTTAGTCTTACCATCTAGATGTTGTCGAAGTGTTCCATTACTAACATATTCAACAACAACGATCTTCTCCTCTTCATGCTCCACATATCCATATAACCTCACAAGATTCAGATGCTCAATTTTTGATAAGGTGTATACTTCATTCTTGAACTCAGACAAGTGTGTGTTTAGTACATTCTGTCAACAAACTTCACTGCATCAGACTCACAGTTATAAGCCCCAAAAAACATTAAAGATGAAGTCCAGTGATCTATGCTTATAAAGTTTCTAAGTATCTCATGAACATGCTTTTATTTCAGCATCTTCTTCACTAACAATCTAACATGTTTAGGGATAAGAAATAGTCATAAGATGAATATTATGGAATACCTTCTTGGCACGCTTTGCGGCCACAAGAGTTCCATCATTAAGCTTTCCCTTATACACTGTTCCAAATCCACCTTCGCCAATAATATTTTCTGGAGAGAATTTTGCTGTTGACTTGTAAATTTCATCAAAGGAAAAGTTGCCAATTCTAAGCTGTTCACTCGCAGTTCTAGTTGATGCATAGGAAGATGTGAACTTCCGTAATGATGAACTTTTGATGGTACTTTCAGATGGTGAATCAATTAAAGCTGCAAATCAGGATATATCAATCAAATTTGGAAAATATATGACAATGCACTAAGAACAATAATACAAAAGCATTCATCAACACAAATGCAAGTTTTTGTGTAGACATTTTATGCCACAAATTTTTTCCAAAATCTGAATCCTAGTTTACATATAATGTTGAACATAAGCAAGCACAATAAAATCATTTCAAATCAAATGAAAGTATTTTTTTTATAATTTTAACAAGACTTACATGATACCCCTCTGACTTTTGAAAAATCCTTTCTGTCATAACTTCCAATACCTTTTGAGGCTATTTTTCTTCTGCCAGAGAGAATCGATGTAAAAACTGCTACACATTTCTTGACAGCAAACTTGAAAGATTTCAGGACATGATGAGTCTTAGGATTGTCCACACCACAATCATAGAGATCAGCATCCTGTTTTCTTCTGCTAGACTGATGCAAACTGTAGCTTGGTGTTGTCTTCATTTGAAGATGCCAAAGCTTTTCAGCATCTAGATCAGTTCTTGTGGCTAAAACTTAAAATGGAGATGCTATCATTTCATGTGCTCTTTTCTTATATTTTATTTCTCTGACCAATTCTTGAAAAGTCCAATGAGTATGAGTTGCCTGCCATAATAGTTTTCCTTTTCAAGTTAACATTTTATAAACAACAATCAAATATACTAGTAAACATCATGCTAGGTCAAAGGATAATGAGGAATAAACAAAAAAACCTGGTAAGTTATTTCTTTCTTACTGTTATACCAGGTCAATGCTTGTAACCTTATCAGTAGCAAGATGAGAAATGTTTCTGACTTGGTTGTGCTTAAAACCAAATCTTCTTATTTTCATTTCCTCCCTAGTGTTACAAGGTTAGGCTAACAGAAAATCATTTGCCTTGGCCTCTCTTGTAGAGAACCTGACAGCTGACCTTACCTCGATTATTTACGAAAAATAAAACCGTGTCAAGCCATTGAATGATTAGTCATTAACCTAACTTCCACATGAAAGGTACATAGTAGACAGCAATTTCAATGCACGTGAATGAAATTATGAATTACATATTAAGCCCTAGGCAACTTTGGGGAAAAAATAGTTTAAGCATTTCTGATGGTAAGATTATGGTTGGTGTTCATAACTCGTCGAAAAGTAGAATTGAGTGTGTTCAAACCTATAACAACAGTGCCATGCAGTTCTGCACCAAGAAGACATTGAAGCAATTGATTTTCCCTGTAAAATTGACCATGTTTATGGTTAAGGAATCCATAAAAGAAGAAAAGTACAGATTATCACAATCATATTATCTTCCTCTCCTTGCTAGAAATCTTGAAGATAAGAAACTGTGAAAACCAGCATCGGAAGAAAAGTACCCGCATTATATACTCCTTCCATATTCCATGCATTGGCTTGAATAAGTCGAGTCTGTAATCATAATGAACAATTACTTGCAAGCAAAAATGATACCACTGTAGTAAAGTTTACCATTTAAAATAAAAGTTGTATGATAAAATATTATTATTTATCATACAACTTGAAACTGAATATCCCAAAACAATATGCAATATCACACTCACAGTGCTCGATAGTGCATATTTGACTTCATTGATGACCTCCAACATGCACTTTCTTGAAACAGAATCTGCTGCAACCATCTTCAACAACGCACACTCTTCTCCCTCATCCTCTAAAAATCTCCTTTAGCTTCTGTTTCAGCCTTCTCTGGCTAAACGCACTTCTGTATTGTTAACTATTATGGCTTTTGTTATTATTAACATGTTATTATGTTATGCTTCTCATCAATGGTAATTCTGTCTGGAAATTATGAATTGAGTA
Source organism: Lupinus angustifolius (assembly GCF_001865875.1). Classification (NCBI taxonomy): domain Eukaryota; kingdom Viridiplantae; phylum Streptophyta; class Magnoliopsida; order Fabales; family Fabaceae; genus Lupinus; species Lupinus angustifolius. The sequence goes on from NC_032010.1 coordinate 20,951,478, forward strand.
TTGATAATCAGTATGCATACCAGAAAATTTTTGTTTACTGTATGTACTACGTTAGATGTAGTGGTCATCCTACTATCCGCTATAGCATTGTCGTGGTTGACCACTGCCACCATTCGGAATCTATTACCTAGGTGGTTTTACCTAAAGGTTAAGGTGAAGCCAAGCTTGAAGTTGGAACAATGCAACAATTGAACATGTTTCAGTTTTGGCATTAACAATTGAATGTGTTTTCTGTTGAATGAATTAGGAATAGGATTGTGGTGCAAGATTGGGATTAAAGTTATGGTTTGATCTATCCCCAACCACATAATTAAGGTGTCTTGTGTCTTTAGGCCTAGTGATCATAAATCATTAACTAGCGAGTGTTTTCCAATATAGTCCAAGCAGAGGAGAAACTATAAATTACTATTAGTAAGCATAGATCAAATTTAATAATTAATAATAAACATGTTGTGAGATATAAAATTCGTCATTAATATGAGTAAATAGATTAACACAATCTTTATTGTTTTTTTGGTGTACATTAACACAATTCACTTTTAACTTTAGGAGTTGCTGAACACATCCGATACTGTGAAGGAAAATTGAGATCTAAAGTTCTGTTACAATTAGAACAAAATCTTAACATGATAATGGTCTTAATATTCAGATAATTATTATCATAACTTGTCTGCAACTGAAGGTTGAGCATTAAATTTTCGAAAGTTCCAAGTGTTTAAAACATATGGCAGAATCATGTCCATATTCAGACATTCATTTAGGACATTCAGACAACTTGTTTGATGCTATTCTTGTTTATCACAAGGACGTCAAGATGCAACATTGTCTCCCCAAAAAAACTGTGTTCTGCTATTCTCAAATAGACTTTTTGCAAGTTTGATAGCTCAGCCAACAACATAGATAGAATTATATGAAAAACAATTTTATGGTAACAGTAACTAGCTGAACCCAACATTATCCTCTCAATGTTTTCTACTTTACTTGTTTTCAATGTAAAAAAATGTCAATCATGCTCTCACTCATAACATATCAAATTTATTACACATGCCTAAATCTGTTCCCCAAAAAAACATTGATACATCCACACATATTGATACACATACATATATACCATAATATAGTTACATCTTGCTGTTGTGTCTACCAAATAGTGAATGGCGACCTTCTGCTATCAACTCACCAGTTGCCTTATTTTTTAGGAGAACAATCGTTCCAGAATAACCTCCTCTCTTTCCTAATAGCCTAGAAGTAATCTCTAGTTCATCCTGCAATGAAATATATACATAGATATAATAAGACACAAACATTTAAAGAATGTAAAAGCATATGTCACCCTAAATATCAAAGTTCAAATTGCAAAAATCCATGTTTGCGCAAACAGCAGAAGGGAAGATAGGAAAGAAGCAAGGAAGTTGGGAACTGGACTGTGGTGCAAAAATAAATCAGTTGCAGATGAAGTGAGAAGCAAGAAACTAAAACAAGAACTAGTTCTAGAGCAAGCGGCTACACACAACGCACATGCCAAAGAACATGTCAGTCTGAGCCTTAACAAGGGAAGGATATATTTTCACATAGGGAACAGACAAAGGGCAGTTTGGCAGGAAATACGAGACTGTTGGATGAAAATCCATAGACATATTAGTGCAGGCTATAAGTAATCAGTCTCTTACGGTCTGTTTGTGAGTTGGATTTTGAAGAGGCGGGAAAGGGAAGAAAATGCTTGAGAGCCATGAAATACACTTGCGAGATGACCTTGAACTTGAAGCATTCCCTTACTTTCCCTTCTCTCCAAAACTCGACTCGCAAATGGACCCTTAATGGCATTTCAGGTGTATCAATTCATAAAATTTCCCAATTCTATTCCTCTGGCAACTAGCTTACAAAGGGTGTATTTACTTCCCAGGAGGACGACAAAGATTCATGAGGAAACTTGTGTAGGCAAGTGTCTATGTTGGCACAACCAATCAGAATCTCAAGATAATTGCATTAAGGATTTTGTTGTCTTCTTAAATTATTGTTTTAATGATTAATCAAATTTTGATGGGTTAAGTAGCTACCCAAGTTTCACTCAAGATTCAATCCTTATAGGCATGCCTACTCCCGGGATTGGTGAATAGTATCACTCTCAAAGGGTGTGGGTAAACTCTGAAACCGAGGAAAAAAGGTGGACTTGGTAGATGAGATGCATGGTTTGATATAAAATCATAGCCAAACTCCTCTCTATACTAAGAGCAAAAAAATATAGATATATGCAGGTAGAATAGAACGAATGGTTTGATACAGATCAATTCTTAATTTCACTCTTAACCTCGCATGCGAAAAGACTGTTTTCCATGATTTAAACTCGTGGCTTCATGGTCATAAGGCAAACATGTTCGTAAGCCAAACAACTGTAAGGTTGGGCCTAGACTCAACCTCTAAATTAAGAATAACCAAGACTACACATAAAATTAAGACTCAGAGCTCAATGTTTGTTTTATCTGAACATGATTATGATTTATAATAGAACATTAGGATATTGTTCGATCCACGTAGTCGACCCCACCTAGTGTGATAAAGGTTTGATCGTTGTTTGTTGTTATATACATGAAAAGGATGATGTTATGTCTTACATTGACATAAGCAGTTGAAAGAATAGAAATGGACATGTCAACTGAAACATTCATAGGGAGTCCCTCAACATGAACCAGAGCACCTCCAACCTCATCCACAAGAGTCGCAATTGCACCATTCACCAATTTCCCATTCTTCTCCTGCAACACAACCAAACCTAAAATAACTAACTTGTTATACAAAATCAAAATATATATCATGATCAAGTAGAAATAAGTGATTATGATGCGTTGGCGTTGAAAATAAGTGATTAGTTACAGTGAGGCGAGGAGGGATTTTGAAAGAACATGAGATGAAACCGGGTTCGACTCGGTCGACTCGGATGCCAGTGAGAATGAAGTGCTCGTAAAAGCTGGAGTTATCGCTAGGCCTGATATTGATACGTGAAATGGCATCGGATTCTTGTTGGCTAAGACTTGGTTTCAGAAATTCCCTTACCTTCTCCATCTTCCCCTTTCTTTATCTTTCACAAGACACACATATACGCATTTTATATGTGCACTTGTGTCTTTGATCCACTCGATGATTGGATTCGTCCAATCTATCACCTAATTTGGAAGTGAGATCGATTTTAGTATTAATTAAATGAGAGCTTGAAACATTTGGAATTAGATAAATTTTAGTCTAATTATATTAAAATTGGTTAAACTAAAATAATTTAGGAAATGAACACTTAAAAATAGTGTTATAAAACTCGGTTTAAACTAGTCGGTCTAACTAGTTTAACTGTGAATCGGACACCTAATCAATCTGAGTCTCTCATCTAATTGATTTTGTATCAAAATCGGGTTGACTCGGTTAGTTTAAGCCTAAAATTAGTGACTCGGATGGTCGGACTAGTTGGAACGGCCGAGTCAATTAATTTTTTTTAAACACAATCAAATCGATATTGTTTTAGGTGAAAAATCAAGTACTTTTAACTTATTTGTAGTTATGTTTGTCATTTGTTAGCTTATGTTATAGTAAAATCTTCATGACTTAATTAAATTTTAAATTTATTGTATACTTTTGTTGTAGTTAAAGCATAGTTTATATGTTGTTTAATAATATTTTCAACTTATTTGTGTCATTTTATAGGAGTAAAATTTTCTTTGTTGATTGTTTAATCTGGTATGCTAATGTCTTTAAATTTTGAGTATACAATTATTAAATGTTGTTATGTAGAATTATGATTTTTAATGTAAACCGAGTTAATCGATCTAACCATTGACCCACTGGTTGGACTAATGACTCGTTGACCCAATGCCATGACCGAATCATTGACTAGTCCGAGTTTAATAACACTACTTAAAATTTAAAATTAAATAGTGTTACATGTTGCAATAGAACATGATCGAATAGGCACATTGTTAGTCATCGATGGGAACATCCATTATCATGTACTAGGCATGGTGTAACATAGACAATCTAAAGTATTTGGGTAGAGAGTTAACTATATATATTTAATTAATTTAAATGAAGACATTTGTTATGGTGAAAATGAGAACATTTAATTTAAATTATTGGATTTTATTTAAATGATTAAGATTAAAACATAAATCTACCACAAATTTTTTAAGTGATCAATATATAATCCTAATTATATGACCCAAAATCATGTTTTAAGTAATATTTTCAAGTACATCCTGAGTATGGATCAATCATTAGACACAAATAATATCATATTAAAATAATTAAAAAATCAATGATTCGATTTCTGAAAGTGACGCTCGTTAAGATAGACAGTTATGCACTCAAAGTATTTAACCTGTCTTGGTCTAATGTTATTGTCCGGATCTGGACGTGGATCCTCTGGTAAATGGGCCATAACATTATCTGAGTGAGGCCCATTTAACATTTCATAACATATTAACCCTCCTTAAGGGCTTAACCTTCTTTCTCTTCTTCCCTCTCGCCGCCATTGCCTCTCTTCACCTTGTTGCTGCGCTAGGGTTCACCTTCTCTTCAAACCACTTCACACTCTGATTTCAAAATGGTATGTAACACTTTTTTCGTATACGTTCTTTTTATAATTAGGCTTTGTCTACGCTTTCGATACTTTAGAACAAGTGGTGTTTTTCTCCTATGTTATGAGAGTGTGTGTGACTTTGATTATTTGAATGACGATGTTTATTTGTTTGGATGATTAATAGGTTCTTCAGAATGATATTGATTTGCTAAATCCCCCGGTTGAGCTTGAGAAGAGAAAGCACAAGCTCAAGCGTCTTGTTCAAACCCCAAATTCTTTCTTCATGGTATTATTATTATTATTATTATTATGTTCTCTTTTTATAATATGATTTTGATTTTCACTATGCTCATTTGATGAAAGAACTTGAATTTGTTGGTTTTAGATATAAATGGTTGTTGAACGTGAGAGGAGATAGATCATAGATTGAAATATAATATATTGGATAGATAACAATTTGATGAGTATTTTGGTGGGTTGAAGGGTGTAGATATGCATACATAGTAGAACTCTTTTCACTGCCACACTTGTACAATTGATTATAGTTTCCTATTCATATGCTCTATATCAATGCTCCGATTGAAATGCTTCGTAGAGTTTTTAGATGATACAGCTAGTTATCTGTACATACAAGCTAGATTTTATTTTTCCTACCTGCTTATGGAATTCTCTAGACAATTGTGGTCTGTTTTAACAATATTTGGTAGTAAGTGAATTTCAGTATAGTATATTGTGGTTCTTTCTTTTGTTTTGATTATGTGTTTAAGAAGTAATGTTGTGACCTTGTTTTCCCTGGCTGTTGTTTTTATTTCAGGATGTTAAGTGCCAGGGTTGCTTCAACATGTAAGTCATTTGATTTTGTTTCATTTGTTTGGGTGGTTGATTTTGTATTCTAATAATATTTTGATAGCTGGAGTGATGTGAATTTGATTTTGTTTTACTTTGTTGCAGAACCACTGTCTTCAGTCACTCTCAGACAGTCGTAGTATGCGGCAATTGCCAGACTGTCTTGTGCCAGCCGACCGGAGGAAAGGCAAGGCTAACTGAGGGTTGCTCATTCAGGAAGAAGGGAGATTGAATGGTGCGGTAAATTTTATTTCTTCGTATGATTGGAGAGTTTCAGATGCTAAGTTTAAGATGGAATCTATTTTAGTTTTGATATATTATTAATTTTGTTAAATTGTAAGACTTTGTCGATACCATCGAATTCTGGATTTTCTCTTTGTTGCAGTTGCTATGGTTTTGTTGGATATTGATTTTATAATATATGTTCATGAGTTTATTGCATCTATTTTTGGGTATGATCTATATACTTAGCATTAACAACTAGTATTGTTTGATGTTTTTGTGGCTATCTTCTTTCTATAGTTATTGTCCTGTTTGTGTATTTAAATGTATGTGCCTATTTGAATGAATCCAATGAATGAGAGCTCTACTTAATCTCATTCATAGTTCATCCTGACTCCTGCTTCATTGATTTGTTAATCAAACAAATGTTCTTAACATTTTTTTCTAACCCGTCACCTTTTTTTACTGCTACCAATTTGTCTATTATCCCAAAGTAGACTAATAAACACATGTATTATATACATATGTAATATTTTGTAGTGAAGATCTCAATTGTTCCGTAGAAGAAACATGGATAGAAAAAACCAAAACTTGGATTCTCCTTGTCCTTAACTTTGGCACTTCCAAAATCTTTATCAAGGATGTTTTTATATCAATAAATTATCACCACCCTATTTATTACCTAGGAGTATTTAGACCAAACCATTCCAATCAAAATGGGAAAATATTAAATATAAACTGGGAAAAGGAGAAGTAATTCTGGAAAAGATTAATTGGGTCTAATTACATTTGCCACAAACACTATAGTTAGGCTTATAAGAGTACTTCTTTTCTTTCTAATGTGTGGTGGAGTATTGTGATGATTTTGAATTTTTGTCAAACTTATTAAAATATCTCTTAATCTGAACCAAACAGGTTTCTATTGAATTGGATTTTAATAAACTTATATAATTATTAGATAAGAAATCTAATTAGATTGGATCAAATAACTTTTTCTCTCAAGATCCAATTCACAAGCTAGATGAGTGAATAGATTAACTACTAAGATAAGCTTCTCTTAAGTGAGAGGTTCATTCTAAATAACAGTTTGTAAATTTATAATTATTGATTGAGAAATTAAATAATTATGCTATATACAACTTTTATTATGTATTATATATATTATGATGATCACGTTTACCAAAAAAATATTATAATGATAGCAGTTGTTGACTTTTCAATTCAAAATCATAAACTAATCTGAAGTTTATCCACACTTAAACTAAGCAGTTACCATGATTGTTGATTAGTGGCTGAATACAAATTCAATCTGAATCAGTATCTCCACGTTGAACTCTGTTTGAGACGGTAGTACTATTTACGATGTCAAAAACTAACCTGAAAACGATGAATGAGTAGATTCACTACTATTTCAATTCATGTTTGTTGTTAAGGATTTTCATCTAAACTCCAATCACAATAAAATTTATTCAAAACAAAAACAATATTTTTATGAAATTGTTTTTATAAGAACTTTATAATATACTAGCGTGGCGGTGCCTGTCAACCCGCTTTCCTATTGTTTGTAATGTGTATTCTACATATTAAGTTGTATTATATATTGTAATTTACAGTTGAATATATATTTGTTTGAGGTAATTATATTTATACAATTAAAATATCACTCAATTACAACATTCAAATAAACACAATTAATATAGTATTAAGTGAAATACTATATCACTTATTTGAACATCGAGTATTTTAATTGAGTCAACACGGTAGAAAATAAAATTAAGTGAAGATATCACGACTCTATTCTTGATGAACACAATTCTATATGCATACTTTCTTTAAGATTGAACAATTACCTCAAAATATATATTCAACTGCAAAATACAATATATAATACAACTTAATATGTAGAATACACATCACAAACAATAAGAAAGCGGGATGACAGACACGATAGTGCCTGTCAACATGCTAGTAAAGATAAAAGTAGAAGTTATAAAATGAAATTAGAAGTTATAAAATAAAATTAGAAGTTATAAAATATGAAATAAATGTTTAGTAGTATAAGTATATATAAAGATGAAAGTACAACTTATACATTAAAATTAGAAGTTATAAAATGTGAAATAAATGTTTATTAATATAAGAATAAATAAAGATGAAATTAGAAGTTATAAAATAAAATTAGAAGTTATAAAATATGAAATAAATGTTTATTAATATAAGAATATATAAAGATGAAATTAGAAGTTATAAAGATGAAATTAGAAGTTATAAAATAAAATTAGAAGTTATAAAATATGAAATAAATGTTTATTGGTATAAGTATATATAAAGATGAAAGTATAACTTATACAATAAAATTAGAAGTTATAAAATATGAAATAAGAAAACCCAAAATAACTTCATGAAAGTTAGGTTAGGTTTTTCCTTTATTAAGTAGTATAGATATGCAACTTATAGTTAATATATTTGAGGTGGTTATATAGGATTATATGATTTTTTAAAATTAATTTTTTGGAGAGCAAAATAGGAATAAATTATGCCATGGTGGTAGTTACATCATGTTTTGGCTTTATATATAGTATAGATATAGAAGTATAGATAATGAGTTATGATACTTGTATACCATTCTTTGAAGTAAACAAAATCACACCATCACTTCATATTTATTTTATATATAAAAATAATTTGTCAATAGATTTTGAAGTGAATAAAATTAAATTCTTTAAAAAAAATTTAATAGGACATATTTTCATTGTTATAAGATAGGTTTGAGACATTAGAATATTAGATTATTGTCGGAAAACATAATACCACTATAATTATTAACTACCTATCCTTATGACATAGCATTGTGATAATGAATTAAGCATCCTATTTTACTCCAACCTTAACACCTGTAAGAGGACATTCCTTCTACTCCTTGTGTTTCGGGCACACCTTCTTTCTAACCTCTTGATGGAGACTTTTTCTCCAAAGAAAAGTAAACAATTTTTCTTGTCAACTCTCTCTATTTCCTCATTTCATCTGAAATAATTAATACCCACCATTGCAGGTTCACCTTAAGAGTCATAGCATCACCTTACATAACAGCATCTATCCCTTTGTAAAAATTCTACATATTTGTTGTTAATGTTGATGTTTAATCATTCAACATATTTGTTGTTAATGTTGATGTTTAATCATTCAACATATTTCCATGCTTGATCAATCAAAGGGTATCTAAAATTTCATTCTTTTCCTCATGATTCATCTAAAGTGAGGCATATTTGCATTCATCATATTTTCATTCAGCATATTGTTATGATATTTTCATTCATCATCTTAATGATGAATTGATGATAATAAACTCACAAAACAACAAGGATTATAGAACCTGTTTTTATTCCTTTGATGATTTTTTTATCTGATCCTTATGGCTTTGCATCGTTCCTTTAGAGCACAACCACAAGGATCATCTATACCAGAGAGAACAACAGAAGAGCCTTTACCTAGCAAAGTTGCACAAAGCACTGTCACATGTTTCTATCAAACCAATGTTGCAGGCTTTTGGAGAAATGTTTCAGTTTTATGGTGCAAAAACCTTATGAACCATTACCTGCACATCACAGTTGATAGTGTAGGAGGTGAGTTACATTACACCTGCAAGATTGATGTGAAGCCTTGGCATTTTTGGAGTAAAAAAGGTTACAAAACATTTGAGGTTGAGGGGAACCAAGTAGAGGTCTATTGGGATCTCCGGTCAGCTAAATTCTCCGGCTGCCCGGAGCCTATAAGTGATTATTATGTAGCTTTAGTATCTGATGAAGAGGTTGTGTTGATGTTAGGAGATTACAAAAAGAAAGCATACAAGAGAACAAAATCAAGACCAGCACTTGTTGAGGCCATGCTATTGGTAAAGAAAGAAAATGTCTTTGCCAAGAAAAGTTTCTCTACTAAGGCAAGGTTTGATGAGAAGAGAAAAGAGAGTGATATTGTTGTGGATAGTTCAACAAGTGGTCCTAATAACGATCCTGAGATGTGGATTAGCATAGATGGTGTTGTGTTGATTCATGTCAAGAACTTGCAGTGGAAGTTTAGAGGAAACCAAACTGTTATAGTTAACAAGCAACCTATTCAAGTATTCTGGGATGTGCATGATTGGTTGTTTAGTGGCCCGGGCCCTGGGCCCGGGCTTTTCATTTTCAAGCCTGAAGCTGAGACTGAAAAAGAGGGTAGTGGTGTTGAAGGTTGTGATAGTGATAGCAGCAGTGTTGGTTATTATTCAACTCTAAATATTGCTACCTTTGAGTTTTGCCTTGTTCTCTATGCCTATAAACTTGAGTAGCAAGGTTGTATATTAGTAGTATTTATGAGTCTAATGGATATTATTGCTATTGTGTAAAGGATGCCAATATCTTTTACAAAGTTAAATTGGAAGACTTGTTCATTTGAAATCAGGATACAAGGATTGATATTGGCAGGGTTTTTTAAAATCATCAATTTTCATGTTATTTATTCTCTGTTGCAAGCAATATTGTTCATGTTCCTGACTCTGAGCCTTCACTACTAGTAATGAGCATCATTATTTTCAACAAGGGTTCCTACTATTTAAGCGAGAAATGATACTTTCAACAAGTGTAACCAATAGATAATATTGTAATATATGTAGTTGAATTGAATATCTTCAATTTCATTATTGATTTACTCCCTTTGGTGGTTTTTATTATGAGATAAATGGCAGTGCATGATACTCTCACTTAGTGATGTATGAGAAAATTAGATGTATGTAGTTTTACCTTGCAAGCATAGATCCTATTTATAGGATTTGACATTGTGACCTCATGGTGTAACAACCTTACCATTACGACAAGCTCACCCTCTAAGAAAACAATTACGTCATTGCGAGGGATTATACCACGGTCATCCACGTGGCATGCGGGAACATTTATCATACGAGCATGCAAATTTTTTTGATTTGCGCTATTAACTGAAATAGAGATTAATATGCTTGTGAAAATTTCATTTCGACTAAGTTAAATCAGGTTAATCCAAGAAGTGACCTAACTCTTTACTTAAAATAAAAGGGGGAGATGGTATACCAATGTTCTACTTCATTCTAGTACAAAAAACAATATAGAGAAATTACTCCATTATAATCATACATGTTTGTTAAATATATAATATATAATTATGTATATATTGTACAAACAATATAACTAGTTAAACCTTAAACATTATTGGAGACATCCTCTTAAACCATATACTAGACATCTAGGTCTGGTTTTAGGATCAAAATGTTATTTTATCATCAAATAATTCTCTTGGTTTCACATTCATTATCTCAACTTGTTTGAGGATTACCAATGGGCGTTGGTTCAAATGGTACATGTTTGATTCCCCATAAGTAAGGTCTCAGGTTCGAGTCTTGCGAATGGAAAAAATGTCCGTTGGGAGAGTTAGCCCCACGTACCTGTGGATGTTCCGGCTCGGACAGGATTGCCTCCAGTGCGAGGATACCTGTGGGAAACCAAAAAAACTTGTTTGAGGATTCTGCAGTAGCATCCTGACTACTAAGGAGAGCAGTTTTTTGTTCACTTTTCTCACCACTCTTCAAATTCTGTCCATCATCCTTATTGTAAACTTCTGCATCATTCATATTGCTAGACATATTTGATTCTTCAATGGAATTCTCCATGCCAAAATTCCACTCCTAGTCAATGTCACAAATAAAGCATAAGTTTAGGCTTAAAGATCTGTTTTTGTTCATTGTAAAACAAAGTTACAAGGATGTTCAAATTATGAGATTTTTTTGTTTGTAGATGTGCCAAATATATAAACAATATTAAGATTCATTTAAACCGAGTTCAACTCCTTTCTAGTAATGGAGAGTCCAATACTAGAATATGAGAAGTTCAAATTTGATATTTGTCACGTGTCATAATCTCCATCCACTACTGGACTATCCAGTAGATCGGAATTCATTTAAGCCAATCATAAATTTTCCCTTATGGCCTGATGATTATGTACCAAAGCCTTTAGTTATTGCACAACAATGACCACTACTTTTATTGAAGATTTGAAAAATATATAGAAAATAAATGAATGGGTTTCTACCACAATTCACACTTGAGAATGTCTGAAGTCACTGTTATGTGATTCCACTGTTGGATCAACCATTGAAGGCTGGTTATTTTGATGCATGGTGTCAAGTGGACCTTCACCATTCAATGTTGATTGTGCCATAATCTCAGTGTTGATTGTTGATCAGTTAACTGCATCCCTTGATTATGAGTTGAGGAGTAAAATTGGTCTTCTATGGTGTTTTCTGATAATACAGACCTTGGTGAAGATGATGAACTTGAGTTGATAGAGACTTCATCAATTGTTTCTTGTTCAACAAGTAATGTGTTATCTTCATTACTTTTTGAGTTGTGTGTGTTATCTTCATTACTTTTTGAGTTGTGTGTGTTATCTTGCTCAATGGTGCTTGAGTTGTTCACATCATTGATAACTTGTGCCTCAGTTATCAAATCCTCTGATAGGATAGTCCTTTCCTATTGAACAAGAATGCTAAAAATGAAAACAATATTCATATCTCTCTTATTACCTTATATGGATGCAGAGATTCATGAATCATAATGTTTGATTGTGACACTGAATATCAAATGTGAGATTCATGATGTTTGATTATCTGGCTGAATAACAAATGTAATGGTACTAAAATAACTCACTCTGGTTTTTCTGAATGTGTTACATAGGGTGAATGATTAACATTTTTATCCATCAGCCGCATCAACCGCTTCCAACGTGCTAACACATCTGAAGAACGGGAAGATGGGGTGCATCAGTTTCTCCTACACATTCTTCTACAATTCCGAAAATGTTGTGATCACTGCTTCTTGCATGAGTTGGAGTATCATCAGGCATATCAGATCTTGAGGACATAGAGCTCACATCGGCTGCATTTTCTTCATCTATGATTTGTGGAGCAAGGGGTGAAGCAATGTCCCTCCAGTTGTGTACTTCCGAAATATCCTGCTCGTTAACTCTGCGTACTCCTCTTGAATTGAACGAAGCTCCCCACATTTCTTCGCTATCAGAATTGATGTCTCTATCAATATCCCCATCATATAGTACAGATTCTTCATCTGTGGTTGTATTGGTCTCATGAATGTCATCAATTGTCAGTGCTGGTGAACCAACTTCAGAAACCTCTACTTGTAAGTCAGAAGCTAAGGAATGTGATGGAGTAAGTCTAATGCGCCCGATGGTAAATATCGTATTTACCCGGTTCTTATCAACCGGAGATGGAAGAGATTCATATAAAGAATCATTTATATTAGTAGCATTTATAACAGACCTTGGAAAACTAGGGACCCTATCATGAGGCTTAGGAATTGTTAGTCCTGCATTCTCTAAAACTTTAGAACTTTCAACATTCGCCATCTTTGTCGTTAAGTCTGGCTCAATTGTATGAACTGATATGGAATTTGTTGCATGAGCATTCTCTAGTTCCTCATCTTTAGTGCCGTCCATTGCAGTTTTACCTTCCCCATCCTCTTCATGTATTGTTTCCTGTATTTCACTTAGTGGTGTGAGAGATTTAGATTCATTTTCATTGCCCTCTTTGGAGATTAATTGCTCAAACCAATCCTCATTTCCCATACCTGCAAGAGTAAATGCATTCAATTTCATCGTCAAAATTTAGCGCATTTTCCTTTTCTCTCGCTATTGTATCGGAGAGGAAAGGAAAAAGGAAAGATTTAGGAGAAAGTTTTCATCACCTGGAAACCTTCTACCTCTAGCGTAAGCCCGGTTTTGCCTGGGTTCTAATGAGAAATAGCTGAAGCTTTCATGCCTACAGAACTGCAATTCCTTCTGGAGACTTATGAAGAATTCTTGATCAAAACTATCTCCCTTGAGATTGGGTTTCTCCTCATTAGGATCATAAGGAAGATCAAATGGACTTCTCAAAGCAGATGGAGCAGAACCAGGCATTTCTATGCCATCAACCACTTCAAACTCTCTTGGAGAATCATAACGGTTCGCTCGTGCGATAAGCAACGGTGCAATTTCTCTCGGGATAATTGGACCATTTAGACCATTCTCTACATGTAACTTCAATAATTTCCATGCTCTTCTTCTGGCTATGAGACTCTCTAGCCTTTTGTTTCTGTACATCTCAGCTAGCCCAAGATCCATGAGTTTTTTCTGATCATCCTCTTTCAATTCCACAACTTTGTTTATACCCTCTTGTGCTTCTTTCTCATCCTTATTTTTCTCTATCTCTTTCTCTATACCACCAAATCCAGCACCAGAAATAACCAAGTCACACATGGGAGGTTCAGAATACAAGGTTTGTGTTGTAGGAACCTCATTTTTTTCTGCAGAAAACTCATAATCCAAAGAAGCCTCATCCTCTTCCATAATATATTTATCTTCTCTAATCCATGTATCTTTGTTAGTGAACTCATTTCTAAACACTTCTGATAAATCCTTAGCCTTTTCTTCTAAACCACCATACACATCCAATTTCCTCCCTGTGAAATTTCTTCTTCTACTTGTTGCATTCTGTGATGGATACTTATAAAACAGTTCGCGTCGCTTTTGCATCGGTATGTTTCGATATTTTGGCTCAACCCTTTCTTCCCCTCTCTTTTTCTCCCCCTTATTGACACATAAGATGAAGTTTTGCTCAGAACTCCAAAACATTGCAACAAAAATTGCAGTGTATACAAGGAATGGGAATATATAAACCAAGAAGTTGTAAATATAAGAAAGGAATATATACATGTTGATAAACACTAACAAAGCACCAGAAAATAATGGATATCTTTGCATCAAAGTGTAGCTTTTCTCTGCTGAAACATGAAGCACTCTGCACCAATGAAGAAGCATGTCCCTTGCATTCAAACCCATCATTGTTTCTCTCAATGCATGAACAAAGAAAACAAACTAAAATGCTACTTGCATGTATTTGTAATGACACAACAATGGAAAATTCATGCATGGCATCTTAGTCATTTCATGATTGAAACAAGTAATTATAATAACAATCAAAAGGGTTGACATGATTGTTACAAAAATCTCAGTTGAATAAAGATTTATAGAAAATGTTGTATCCTAGCATGAAGAGAAAAAAAATAAATACTAAGGATTAAGAATTGGATAGGAAGGTATTAAATGTGGAATATGTAAATGTGACTTTAATAATCTAGGAGATTATGATGGATAATAAAAATGTAGCATTGATGTGATTTCTTAATGTGTACATAGAAATCATCCAGAAAATTGAAAAACTAAAGGGATAATAACAGAGAGAAAATAGGCCAAATACACCCAAATTATGGTTAGTAGTGAATTTTTTTTGACATTTACTCTAACACATGGTTAGCCGTTGAATTACAATTTAGTTCTTCTGTTTTAAGAAGCATTTTATGTTTGGCTCACAATTTTATATGACCCTATATTTATGGAATTTTACTATGTGATTCTCTTCCTTTTTAGTAACCACAAACAAGGGATAATGTTTTAAATGAAACTAACATAAAGTTGGATTCATTAATCAAAATCACATACTGCATAGTGTAGTTGTCTCCAACTAGTCTTTGCAGTTCACTACAGTACTAAAATGGGGAAGTGGTTTCTTTAAAGAAATGGTTTTATAGAATGTGGTATTACATCATCTAACATTAATATTTAATCTCTTCAAAAATTGAATATATATATACATATATCTTTACTCTAATAATACATATATATTATACGCTTCTTTAAAACGAGGTCATTTTCAAGTAAGTATTTATAAATATAATA
>NC_032010.1:20967001-20996162 GCF_001865875.1 Lupinus angustifolius
TATATATATATATTGACCTTTGATAGTAGTAATTTAGTAGATAAAAGTTACACTCACTTCATCACCATCTTCTTCTCTCTCTTTATATTTTCAAAAGGATGATTGAGTATGTTACAATGATACATACATTAGTGACATATATATGTTGTATTCCACTAATCCCATATCAAATTAAATCTACTTTTAACATTTATTTATTGTATAAGTGTAATTTTAGCAACAAAAATAAAATTGGTACATACCTTCAATGACATTTATCAATAAATCTAATGATCCAAAGAGGTGTCCCAAATAATAATATCTAGGGTAGATATGTCATGTTTGCCTTGTTAATGGACATAATTCTACAAACATAATAAACTAAATTACATTGATATTTCCTGAGTTTTAGTAAAATTATATAAATCATTCATCACTTTTCTACCCCTACACACACCCCATAATTTTTATATTTTCATTATGAGAAATAAGTACAATATTTTAAACAAAAAATGTGATAAATGCAATTAAGTTAAACAAAATATGGTATATTATGGAAATAGCTTTAAATAATATGCAAATTAATATATCTTTATTATTTTTTGTTACAAAATGCATTAACAATTCTAAAGATATATTGTTTAAATCGCTCGCATACTATGTCATAATGAACCAAAAATAATAAGGTATTCATATATTATTCGGATCTGTCTTCACAATATACCATGTTTTGTTCAACGAAATTGCATTTATCACATTTTATGTTTAAAAGATTATATTTATTTCTCATGCATGGATGATTAGTGTAATGAAAATATAAAAGTTATGGAATTTGTATAGGTATAAAAAAGTAAAGGATATTTTATGTAATTTTACTAAAATTCAGAAGATATAAGTATAATTTACTCAACATAATATTATACCTTATTGTCATAAATTGTCCTAAATCAGGAAAAGTATTTGCTTATTATATGACCTTATGAACTTATAAAAAGTTATCACTTGACATTTTGTATGACATGATGTCCAATATTTTATGGTAAGGCATCTTGGATTAGTATGGAGTACTTTTGACTTTTAAGTTTGTGGAGAAGGTTTTTTTATCCTAAAAAGATTATATTCACATGTCTTTATTTAATACTATTTTATTAAATAATATAAAATATTACTTTATATTTTTTTTGTAACTTTTTTCTAATTAAATAATATATTTTGATTGGTTTAAAATATTTGATTGTTTTTAAACATCTTAGTTGTCATTTTCATCATGTCATTGGTGGACTAAATTTGTCTTCTTACTTTATGGTTTTAAACATGTTTACGTGCTTGGAAAACCACTTATGGTTATAGAATGAATGTTGAGCTATTTTTTTGTCGAGATAGAGTAAAACTTTTTTTTATTGTACTTCTAAAAACACCTATATCACATATTTATTTTTAAACCGACAAACAATCATATGTGACATATCTTACATGTTTTTTAGATTGAGAATCACATGTTTTTATGGTCATGTGTGAGTTTCTTTTAGTCATATATGATCCATATAATGAATCAAACACCAATCTCCAAACAATTATAAAAAAATTAGGGAGTGGAAAGATGCCTTTTATGTTAAGTAATTGTTGCATGTAACAATGGTCACACAAAGATGAGGATGAGGTGGAGGGAAAATAAGGTTGAAGAAGAGGGAAAAAAGATAAAGTGAAGTATGACTTTTTTTGTTAATGTCGTTTTATATTGTTTGGGTAAAAAACTAATCTCTTTTGAGTGCATAATTGTTCTTCCCAACAAATACCACTTCAAGGAATCAAACCTATATATTTTAGTTATTCTTAACATATAGTAGGATTTTATACCACTAGATCAACATTTTATTGGGAAATTGAAATATGATTCAGATGGAACAAAAGAGAAAATAGTAATAAACTTTACTTTGAGTTTTTTATATTTAAAATGGTGTGAAATTCATTGATTGATGGTGAAAACTAACCATCTTTTACAAATAAAAGAATATAATATTTGATTCCGAAAGCATAAAACAATTAAAATAATATGTTGTTAAAAAAATACATCTATTTCAACTATATATATTTATATATTTTTCAAGGATATCTCAATTATTGAGCTAGGATAACTTGTAACATAAAAAAAATATGTTATTAATTTGACTGAGCCAACTATGACGTGCATGCATTGGACTTTCTAGTATGGGTGTGCTTGACATAATTGAAAATACTCGAGGGCTAAAAAATATGAGGTAGAATTTGTGCACTGACAGTATAAAGTTTTTTATACTGTTAACACATCATCCACTATTGATTTGTATTACTTTTGTTTGAGAATCAATGGTCTTTAATAAATTAATGGTGGATAATTAACTGATAGTGCAAAAAAATATTTACACTATCAATATATACATATTAAATCCAAAAAATATTTGGAGTAAGTAATTGACCCATATCATTTAAATTCTATCTTTGATCAGGAATGATATATATCATAATTTTTATACATATCATCTCACACAGACTCGAAGGATTGTGAAAAGAAAATAAAGTTGATGGAGAAATCAAATCCTCATGAGTATTTTATATAAATAAATTAAAATTGTGAAGTTATAACTTATAAGTCATGAATATTATAATTGTTGGATTAGACTGCAATTGGGGAGCCTCCAACTACCAGGGAGTTATATTGTTACATGGATTTGGGAAGAGTCACAAGTAAGACACCACAATGAAACAAAACCTTAAAGTATTAGTTTCATACATCTTTCCTACTTATAAACTCTTTCACCCTTTCTTGTATATCCAATATGTAAGACTTCACACTTGAATAAACTCAACAATAATAAATATATTAAATAGAGTTTTTAAGCTTTTTAAATCATAAAGAGTTGAAATAGACTACCGGACCTAATGGAGTTGTTTTAGTGATGTAAATATTAACTTCATATGTACCATAACTCTAATTTTTTAAAATAATATTTGTCGGGAAAAAGCAACTGCATATATTTAAAATCTAATAATTCATTCTCTATAAAATAAGAAGATACATTTCATTACAAAAAGAAAAGAAGACAAATTGAATTATTTTTATCCAAGTTGTTTGACTAACAGATTAACTTTTTAAAAATGTTATTAAACACAAATGTGACACATATTTAATTGTTACTTTCATTTTCATCAATTCAAATATGTTACTGTTTCTGGGTTTTAAAACTATGCCATTACAACTTGTAAGAAAAGAAATTGAGAAATTGAGAGATTCAAACTAAAATTGAATATAATTTTTGGAAAAAAATAATTAAAACCTCTTTTTTCTTATATAAGTAAGCATACATAACTAATTTCGGGTGAGCATACATAATACTATGGAGTCTAGTTTATACACTACATTAATATTTTGTTCATACCTCTTTATTTGTTTTACTATTAAGGTAAGAAAAATACTATATAAGTCTTAAAATAGTTTTTAGATTAATTTGGAATGAGAAATCAATTTAAGAGAAAAGTGTGAGGATCTCCTACTCTGTTCCCCAAACGCTACTCTCCACCTTTAGTTAATCGGCACGTGTCAGAAACACATGTAGCAAAACTGTACTTGCCTGCGCAGCTCCGCACCAGATTACCTCTCCTGAGCACTTCGAAGTTCAAACTAAGGAAACAATCCATTCCACACAGAAATTTGAATAAATAAAACAACGAGAAGAACTTGTATAAAGATCTATCAACCACTTATATTTAGAGGTAAAATGTTTTATTTCTGTACTATCAAAAATATTTTTCACTTTTTTGAATAAAAATTTATTATTTTTTGAATTTTGTGACTATCATTCTCTAACAAATATTGTTCATAAAAATCGAACTTTCGACCATAGGATTCTTATGATCTTACACTACTAATTTAACATATTGATATTTAGAAGCAAAATCTATTTATGTTTTTATGTGTTATCATTTAAGATCATATTTTAAATTTTAATCTATTACTAATAATTTTTCCTTCAAGTCTTTCACAACCAAAATCAGTGTCAACAGTTAAGATCATCCGTTTCTTGTTAATCCAACGGCTATCATTGTCTCTCTTTCTATCTCTCCCAAACCTTAGCACCATTGATATCATCCATTTCTGAAGCTGACCTATAAATCACAAAAATCTCTTTTTTTCCAATTTCCATGCAAACAAACATTCAAAGTTTTGATTTTTCAATTCTGGGTCTCTTCTAATGTCTGCGTTGGAGTATCTATTCCCCTTAACATACACCAAAACCTATCACAATATCCACCACCGGCGAAATTCTCCGACGTCGTTTCGCCAAATTCCCACTCGTTTCGTTCCCAAATCACTCCCCAACAGGGTCCTAAGGCCTGCAAATTCATCAATTGATTTCACGAGTTTCAGGTTTGATTTGTGGGTAGGTTTCAAAAGGGTGTATTATGATGGTAGAAAAAGTTGTGCTGCTACTAAGGCTAGTAGTAGTGGGGAAGAGAGTGATTCTGGTGAAAAGAGTGAGGCAAAAAATGGTGAGGGACAAGGGGTTGAGAAGGGTGAACCGGGTCACGGTTCGAACAGGAGGAAGGAGAAGGGTGGATGGTGGTGGTGGTTTGGTTCAAAAACCAAGCGTGGTGGTGGTGGTAGTGGTGGGAAGTGGCGGTGGCAGCCAATTTTGCAAGCTCAGGAAATTGGGGTTTTGCTATTGCAATTAGGGATTATGATTTTTATTATGAGGTTGCTTAGGCCTGGGATTCCATTACCTGGGTCAGAACCAAGGACAACAACGTCTTTTGTTAGCGTGCCTTACAGCGAGTTTTTGAGTCGGATTAGTAGTGATCAGGTTCAGAAGGTTGAGGTTGATGGGGTGCATATCATGTTCAAGTTGAAGCCTGATGTTGTGGGAACTAGTGGCCAGGATAGTGTTGATGTTTCATCTGGAACTAGTAGTAGTAGTAGTAGGTTGCAGGATTCGGAGTTTTTGATTAAGAGTGTTGCTCCAACTAAGAGGATTGTTTACACCACTACAAGGCCTAGTGATATAAGAACTCCTTATGAAAAGATGTTGGACAATGAGGTGGAGTTTGGTTCGCCTGATAAGCGTTCTGGTGGATTCTTTAACTCTGCGCTGGTAACAAACTTTACATTTTATGCCATGTTTCAAACTTATATTATTATATGGTGTTCACTATTTTTTATTGTTATGGCTATGCTTGAACTCAATTTAGTTGCAGTTTACATTATGAGGTGTTCGATGTTTGGAGGAAGCTGTTTGTTTGAATTTTTAATTTACAAGTTCCAGTATATTGATTTATTTAGAGAGAAAAATTGGGATCGAAAAGAATAGTTATGGCTTTTGTTCACCAATTACTTAAATGCTCAATACCGATGTTGCAAGAACTTGAATAGAAATTATTTCCTTAAGTCCACCAACTGCAATTTTAGAGAGTTGCTAGAGCGAAATTCTATGGGGTCGCTTCTGTAATGCTAATTCTGGACAAATAATAATTTGCATGATTTATTTAGAATTGCCATGAAATGTTGAAATAACTTCTTGAAGAACTGGATACTTTTGAATGTTTAATAGAAGCTAATGTTCACATTGGCTTCATGAGATAAATATGCTTAATTAACAAACACAAAAAAAAAACTGTCACATTTGTTAAACATGTCATGATTGTGTTACTTTCTCTTTTACTAGTATGATGCTTTTGTATATTTTCTATAATGTATCAATGGTTTAAGATATTGAACTTCCTATTCCAGTTCATTATAGATTTTCCTGGTTTCTGTTGGGGTTGACATTATACATAATACGACATGCTGACTTTGATCATGCTGGCAGATAGCCATGTTTTATGTTGCTTTGCTTGCAGGGCTTCTTCATCGATTCCCTATAAGCTTTTCTCAGGTGAGTTCCGTTTCTTTTTCTCCAACTCATGTTCCCCACACCTTTGAAGCAGTAATTTTATCTTAGAAATTGTATGTTGTATGCAGCATACAGCTGGTCAGATTAGGAACCGCAAATCAGGAAAATCTGCTGGTACAAAGTCATCTGACCAAGGTGAAACAATCACTTTTGCCGATGTTGCTGGTGTTGATGAGGCTAAGGAGGAGTTAGAAGAGATTGTGGTAGGCTGGATTCTTTTCAGCTCATTTTCAGAGCTTACAATCTGTAGGGTGTATAAGAGGCTTTCTATTATACAATTAACCTTCAATTTTCATTTTGAGTTCTTCTGGTGATACAGGACAGTAATTTTGATAATGCTGGTTTTCACTTGCCAGGAGTTTCTTCGAAATCCAGATAGATATGTACGACTTGGAGCTCGTCCTCCTCGGGGTGTTCTCTTGGTGAGTCCTACCTTGACATCTGATAAGTGATACATATTCGTCTTAGAATGAAAGCATAAGGTAGTCTGCAGAGAAATCTATTTACTTGAGGATATTTGCTTTGGGAAGAAGTCAAATATGCAAATGTCTCATGGGGATCTTTTGTGCTAAAATCCATCACAATTGTCTACTTTATTGTATGAATCACACTTTTCATATTTATGTAATTATTAGATGATGAGCCTCAATGCAACAGTAAGGTTGGTGCCTTTTAACCTAAGAGGTCACTGGGTAATCATGGAAACAACCCCTCTGTTTATGGGGGTAACATTGCATACATTTAAAACAGCAACCAAGCCTTACTCCCACTAGGTGGGTCGGCTACATGGATCAATCAACAACTTAATACTATATCATAAATCATGTCAATTGACAAAGCGTTGATCTCTAAAGATGGTCTGATGTTGTGGTTGATCTCTAAAGTTGACGCCTTTCCTGCATATTATTATTGTTTTAGTTCAACATGTAGGTGGTAAATATCTTTTGGTTTATCTTACAGGTGGGTCTTCCTGGGACAGGCAAGACTCTACTAGCAAAGGCTGTGGCTGGGGAAGCTGATGTGCCATTTATAAGTTGTTCTGCTAGTGAGTTTGTAGAGTTGTATGTTGGCATGGGTGCTTCCCGTGTGAGAGATCTCTTTGCAAGGGCAAAGAAGGAAGCACCATCCATAATATTTATCGACGAGGTAAGAATAGTATTTTGTTGAGTAGGGTAATTTGATACAATATCTACTATTTTATATTCAAACAACCAAATTTCCTTCTGGAACACAGATAGATGCAGTGGCTAAAAGTCGTGATGGTAAATTTCGCATTGTCAGCAATGATGAACGAGAACAAACCTTGAATCAATTGCTCACTGTTAGTATTCCTTTGATGTTATTTATTATTGTTCTTGTCGTTGTTGTATGTTACAATTAGGCTAATGCATTAAAATGGCATTTTAGGAGATGGATGGGTTTGACAGCAATTCACAAGTGATTGTTCTCGGAGCTACTAATCGCTCTGATGTCTTAGACCCTGCACTTCGCCGACCAGGAAGATTTGATCGTGTAGTTACGGTGTGTACTCTAGTTCTAATCCTAATACACTACCTTCTTCTCTATTCCCAACATTTAGAAATAAAATTCTCAACTTCGCTTACCTTTTGTAAAATTGCCTCATTTATCTAACCATAATTTATCCCGATAGGTGGAAACACCTGATAGGGTGGGAAGAGAATCCATCCTAAAAGTTCATGTTTCCAAGAAAGAACTTCCTTTAGCCAAGGATGTCGAACTTGCCAACATTGCTTCTATGACAACTGGTTTCACAGGGTAAATGTGCTGTTCCCCCTGTACTCTTGTTTCCCTTTAAATAAATTTAGAACATCGGAATTTTGATCTGATACACTGTATACATCATTAAAGAGCGGATCTTGCAAACCTAGTAAATGAGGCTGCTTTATTGGCGGGAAGACAGAACAAAGTTGTTGTGGAAAAAATTGATTTCATCCATGCTGTGGAACGGTCAATAGCTGTAAGTCACAATCTCATGGTGATTTGTTAAATTACTTTACACATGCAGCTTCAGATTTTTCTTTGTCAAAAGACAATATGTTAAGTTGAAGTTGAATTTTTGTAAATGCAACCCTAGTTTATCAACTTAGGAGCAAATGAACTAAATTAATTTTTTCAGGGCATAGAGAAGAAGACCACCAAGTTGCAAGGAAGTGAGAAGGCTGTAGTTGCACGGCATGAAGCTGGTCATGCTGTAGTAGGTACTGCAGTTGCAAAACTTCTTCCTGGACAGCCACGTGTTGAGGTAAATCATTGCAGATACTCGCTTCTTGGCTATTTGCATGTGCCATTTCCATTATAGGTAGTCAGTCAAATATGCAGATTGTGCTTATAATACCAGACTTGTCTACTCGATTTTGTCTGGAATTAATGTATTATTTAAACTTATTTATGCTCTAAATTAATCTGATGAGCTATGATTTTTACTGTCTAGCTCTTATAGGCCCTGATTACTCTTAATTTGTCTTGTGACAATTTCCCCTCATGTGGAATGAGGGTTAATTTTTTTATTATAAGAAAAGAAATATTATTAGAAAAGAAGGGAGAATGTTACAGGAAGAAGAGATAAGAAATCCTCACAAAAACCAAAAGAAACACTTAGAAACTACGCAAAGGGTCATGCAACAAAGCATATCAGTCTCTCTGCATATCTTATGAACAGCACTAAAAAGCCCATGGTATTTGCACCAGAGCGAATCCAAAAAAGCAAGCTTATCCCAGACATAATCTAGTGTCGAAAAGAAGTCACTGAAAATTCTATTGTTCCTGTCCAGCCAAATAAACCAATCCCCGTGCGGAATGAGGGGGGTTGATTTTCATTGTGTTTGCACCTTATTTTTTGACAAACTTGTAATTCTTATGTGACATATAAAACCATTCTTGACCCTCTTCCCAAACATCTTAAGCTTGGGTATGGAAAAAAACCTTCCCTAGGAGAGTTAGCCCCACCATGCTATGTATGTTCCCGGGTTGGACAAGATTGATTCTTGTGGAGGATACCCGTGGTTTAGACAAAAAAAGTATAACTAAATTAGAAAATTACTTCAATGTTCTTCAACTGAAGAAACAGAAATACGGAAGTGGCTGAAACACCCACTCTTGGGGGATAATTTGAATTTCCTCCGCACGTTATAGTGAGTTGTTCCATTGGCAGACAGCAACATTAAAACTGAGAAAAATTAAAGTATTAATAATGAAAAAGCAAAAATGAAAATTATAATGGTTAGGTCATTGGGTTTTAGTGATCCAGAAAGGCATACTGTTAGAAACACACATGAATAGATATTTTTACGTATTAAATTAAGTACTCTGTATAGTTAATAGGGAAAGGAAAAGTTTAGATATAAGTAAAGAGTTGCTACGGAAAACTATTTTAACTAGGAAAAACTTAATAAGCAATAGTTATTATTTAATGAAAAATATGTCATTGTTATGTTGCTCATCTGTGTTAAGAAATTCTTTTACGGATAACTCAGTGCCTTACTATTTTGAGTATGCTATCACACACTAAGCATGTTTATTTATTCATTATTCAACAGAAACTAAGCATATTGCCAAGATCAGGAGGTAGTTTGGGCTTTACTTATATTCCTCCAACAACTGAGGACAGATACTTGCTTTTCATTGATGAGTTGCTTGGTCGCCTGGTGACCCTTCTTGGAGGACGTGCAGCAGAAGAAGTTATTTATTCTGGTCGAGTGTCGACGGGTGCACTTGATGACATACGGCGAGCAACTGACATGGCTTACAAAGCTATAGCTGAATATGGTCTTAATCAGACAATAGGCCCTGTGTCAATTGCCACTCTTTCTAATGGTGGAATGGATGAATCTGGGGGATCAGCTCTTGGGGGAAGGGATCAGGTACTGCAGTTCATTAATTTCTTTTTTCTTTCTGTTCTATTTTGTACTTATGCTGATTTTAATCCAAACACAACAGGGACACCTTGTTGATCTTGTTCAAGGAGAGGTGAAAGCATTGTTGCAGTCTGCAATGAAAGTATCACTTTCCGTTGTGCGAGCTAATCCTACTGTTTTGGAGGGTCTTGGTGCTCATTTGGAAGGTAAAAAATGTATATATTTTAAAATGATAAGTCATATTATTAAAATGTTGAGAGTACATCACTCTAGTTATCATTGTAGTGAATAGGTTTTTTTTGGGGGGAGGGGGATATATTGTCAAAATATATTTAAATATTTAAATCCCATGAAGAACTAAGTTTTCTCCTTGGTTGTGGATGTATGTAATTCATGCTGATTATACATTTTTGCTTGAACACATGCTTCATTGACGAATATTGCTACTTTTATGGATTTCTTGCATGGATATTTTAATTGAGTGCATGAACATTCCACAGTAGAAGAATAAAGACAAAAAAGTGACTTCTTGAGCACACTATACCAGAAAAAACTATACCAATGGGACTGACTTTGCATGAAAACTAGTTTGCCTGAATGCCTAGTCACCCACTTAGTTCATTTTAGTAACCCTCAAACCCCTTAGAATTCTTATTCATGCGATCATGTGCTACATGCACGATTTGAAGTCATCAGTAATCCATCACATGATACAAATTGCATGCTTATCAAATCATATTGAATTGTGTGATTCTAACAATTATCTCTGTACTTTCATGTACTTAGATTGCATTACTTTTGTGTTTTTTTCTTAATCTTCAGTTTATTATCTTTGCTTTTTCTAGAGATAGTTTGTTCTTATTAGCAAGCTAAATCCAATTATTTAGCAATGCAGTTTATGTCTTTCACTATGAAGACTCACATTAAAACTTGCTTGTTGGAAAGTCTTAAAATGATATGGTTAATTTGAAAAGATGATAATGTTCTATGTGCATACATGCATGACTTATTTGTGTCTGTTTACTTAGATACTGTTTCATGCCATCAATTGAAATTTCATTGATGAATTAGATTGTATATTTAGGTTTTGGACTCTATTCTGCTTTGAATATCATAGTTCAATACTACAGTGATTATGTGACAGACTATTAATGAACTTGGGTTGTGAACGCCGTTTGCTTATATCAAGTCTATATACTTATAATCTTCAACCACTTTGTTTTGGATGTAATGTGGTGTTCTAATAGTGCTTATTCTTCAGAAAAAGAAAAGGTAGAGGGTGAAGAGCTACAGAAATGGCTACAATTGGTGGTTGCGCCTACAGAGCTTGCCGTCTTTGTTAAAGGCAAGCAAGAGTCTTTCCTCCCATTGCAGACAAGTTCCTGAACTGTTAAGAGTTGTATATTATTCTACCAGTGTGAAATGGAACTTGAGGTATGATTTTTGGAGCCATTCGGCGGAAGCCAGTGAAGTTACGTCTCAAAAAGCATGAGCTCACCCTTACCACATTGTAGATTGTACATTCCTGTAAGGTTATTTTGGCATCATTTTTAACATAGCCAACCTGTTATTTGTGTTACTCACAATTCCACTCAACCAAAGTCACAGGGAAAAAGAAAGAATGAGAAATACATACATTAGCGCCTCTCTGCAATTTTTTTTTATAAATCATCATCTTAACTAACTTCATACATACTGGTATTTGAATTTGTTGTATATTAACTATATTATTTCTGTCATGATGCAGCTGTCTGCAATTGTAATTGATACATTAGTTGTATACATTATGATTCTGTGGAATATATAGGTCTGTGCTTTATGTCACACAAAATATTTTACTATCAAAATTGCAAGTAGCATTGTTAGTAATGAAGTCTGTTATCAAATTATATAGGTCTGTGGTGCAACATATTTGAGATTTACTGTGAATGGAGTAAAACCTTGAGATGAATAATTATTATCTTACTACATAGGGGCTATAACATGTAGGTTGTGTTGTTATAAGATAACTTGTAAGGACTCTTTTCCCCTTATGGGTTGAAAGAAAAAAGAGAGGGGGGATGGACCCCATATTTTATTGAGACTGCATCATCATATCATCAGAAATGCAGTGAAGTAAGCAGTGACTAGAGTTGATTGGTTCTAGTGCTTTGTCCAGGCATGAATCATTGTGATGCATTTGTATTCACTGTGAAATTTTGAAGGAAGAGAAAAGTGCAACATTTTTGTTGGAAAGAGCAATATCATATGCTAAGTTGCAATTTGCTTATGTTGGACCATTGTCTTATGTGGCTAAGTTTCTTTGG
Organism: Lupinus angustifolius; assembly: GCF_001865875.1. NCBI lineage: Eukaryota > Viridiplantae > Streptophyta > Magnoliopsida > Fabales > Fabaceae > Lupinus > Lupinus angustifolius. The sequence goes on from NC_032010.1 coordinate 20,979,086, forward strand.
AAGTTAAAATGTCATATTCATGTCATTGCAGCTCAAGAAATCATATACATATATTGTTTAGAAGATGGGACAATCAAAACAGAAATATGAGAACTAATTTGGTATATACTGCTGCCTGAACTAGGCAAGGTTAAGAGAATACTTGATTTATAAGTAGAAATCCAACCCAAAACTTATTTGTAGAAGTTGTTCAATCTTACCTGTTAACTCAACATTCATCAGCAGAATTTTGCTTTTATAAAATGCATGATTTTTACCCCACAACCTTTACATTTGCATTTATTGTTCCTGCATAACTGCAGTCAAGGCACTTCTATTACTTTACCTTATAAAAGTGACACTATATCAGTAAATAGATTGCTCAAATCAATGCACTATACCTTATAAAAAAGATCAATGCACTATTTAGTATGGATTAATATGGATTAAAGAGATGTCATTTCTTATACAATTGAGTAGATATATATAAATAAAAGTCATGAGTGAGCAAATGTCGAGTTAGGACGTGTAAGGGATAAATTCGTACTTGATTTTGAATAATGTCTGAGTTTCACTTTAAACTCGAACCTAGATCTGATGAAATCTAACTCGAACCTAGATCTGATGGAATCTAACTCGAACCTAGATCTGATGAAATCTAACTCGAACCTAGACCTGATGAAATCTAATTCGAATCTAGACCTGATGAAATCTAACTCGGACTTAGACCTGATGAAATCTAACTCGGACTTAGACCTGATGAAATCTAACTCGACCCTAGACCTGATGAAATCTAACTGTATGTGGGTTCAATTAAGATTAGGCCAAATCTGATGAGTTAGTAGAGTTTTGCTTACCTCTAGTAAGTATAAATTATCTCTAATTTTTTTTATACAAACGAGACATTCATACATTTTAGGTTTGTTATTCTTGTGTTAGCCAAGTGAGTCTCATCTTCATCTTATTATATCTTAGTTAGACGCAAGTGTATTTTTCATGTATAGGAACTTATTTATATAAAAATATAAGGATTGAAATTGTATTTGATAAGACTAGTAAATAATTTATAATTCACTTAATAGATTTATTTGACAAAAAATAAGCAAGTTAGTAATAAAGAACCTTTGAGTCCACCAAGTAGCTTATAAGTTCATTTTTATAACTTATAAATAAAAAAGTTATTTTATTTTATACATATAAACTGTTATGATTTATCAAATAGCATATGAACTTATGGAAGTCAATGAATAATAGAATATTATTTGAATGATCAATAATAATATTAAAAAAATGATTATGTGAATAATAATTAATTTTTAATTCTAATTTATCATTTTTTTGTGTTTTATCCGCTAGTTTAAATGCTCTTAAATCTTGTAGCTAGTAGCAAATAATATACTACCAACTGATATTGGTGTTCAAATGGTATGGTTTCAATTAAGTAAAGTCTCGAATTCGAGTCTTGTGAATGAAAAAAATATATGCTGAGAAAGTTAGTTACATATACATGTGTATATTCCTAGCTGAATTACTTCCTGTGCGCGAGGATACATATGGAAACAAAAAAATAGCAAATATAGTCATACCCTCCAATCTCATCGACCAAACACATTTTGGGGCTTTGGGCAGCTTTCCCAGTTAAACTTGTTTGGCTTCAAGCCTCCAGTTTTGCCAGCGCTTAATCTGTATACTCAAATCTCAGCACTTCCTTCCCTCACACTGTGGAATATGGCAACCCAAATCTATCACGAAAACCAAACTTTACAGTTTTGTCTCCTTCATACTCTTAATTCTCTCTTTCAGGTACTTTTTCACTTTATATCTCTTTCTATTCACTATTTCTTCATTTTCAACCCCTTTTAATACATACCCATCACTTTAACACCATTTATATCATGCTTTAAATCTTCAAGTTCATATCTTTCCATTTTATTTCATTCATTTTCTCTCTCTCTCTCTGAATAATCAGCAAAAATATGGATTTTGATATAGCTACCTTGAATTCAATTTCTTAAAAACTTGCACTTGATGCTTTAAATGTTCAAGTTCATATCTTTCTAATTAATTTAATTGATTCTCTCTCTCTCTCTGAATAATTAGCAAAAGGATGCATTTAATAGAGCTACCTTGAATTCAATTTCTGAAAAACTTGCACTTGATGACAACTCCAACACTGAAACATGGACACCATTGTCTTTCATTTTCAAGCCCCATCATAATGCTTTGACTGGAAACTATGATGTAAATGTTCTCATTGCGGCTTTGGAAGACAGAGGAAAGAGTGTGATCTGGCATGATCGTCGAAACGGAGTATCCTCCATTGATCTTGATGCACCACAAGATGTTCTGATGGGGATTGTGCTCAATGTACCTGTGAGAAGGTTTGCTGGGATTTGGAAAAGTAGGCATTGGATTGCACTGAGGAAGATTGATGGTGTTTGGTATAACTTGGATAGTGACCTTCATGCTCCTCAACCTTTTCAAGATATACAAAAAGTTAGGGAGTTTTTGGGTTCCACTATTGGTCATGGTGGGGAGATTCTGCTTGTTATGAATCAGAAACAGTAATTTTTGCCTACTATATATATGTCTTATGATTATTTGGATCAAATTTTGTGCATGCCCATGTGTATATATTTAGTACAGAGTAAACACTTGATTCAGTCCTCGAAAGATTATGGAGTCGCCAAAGAGGCACTTAAAAGTTTTTTTCCACCAATTAAGTCCTAGAGAGATTTAAAATGTGGTGACATTTGTCTTTCTAAGAACTTAATTGGTAACAACAAAAATAATCACTTTAAAGGTGTTTCAAACCTTTCAAGTACCTAATTGGTTATGAAAAACTTTATATTTCCAGCGACATTGTAATATTTTTATGACCAAATTGTTAGTTTACACTAAAATCTATAGTACATGATTGATAGGTTTTTGTTGGAGAATGCAATCATGTTCATCCTTGGGTCTTTAATATCTCTTTGTGCCATTGTATTGTGAATAATTGCTTCTGGAGGGATGTTTGTAATAAGAAGTAATGTCTTGTCTGTAACGCACTTATGCAATGAAAGCTTCATCTTGTTTCTTGGATCTTTAATGCACCTTTGAACCATTACCTGCTGTGTGAGCTGAAATTTGAATCTGAATTGAATTAGAAGTGATAGTAGATGATCATTTGGGGCAAGAACTGAGATATTCTTTCAGTGAGATTTCTCAGAGATATTGGTTATCTCAGTGTGAAGGAGCACTGTGTCCGTTTTTCCCTAGTTACTTTTTTCATCACTGTCATTAGCTTTTCCCTATGCTTCAACTAACAACTTGAACTTAGCTGTTTGTCCAAACCTGTTTTCTGCCATAGCCTTTGGCGTCCACTTCTTTGCTACACCCACTAGAGACCAACTAGAGGGAATGAAAAAGATAACTAATGAGTCCTTCGAGAAGTATGCCCAAAGGTGGAGAGCCTTAGCAGCTCGAGTCTGACCACCTATGCGACATTCCGGATGTGCTCATACCGTATCTGCATCTTCAAGAACATGCTCCGAACCCATGTTAAGGAGACGGATGAACGCAATCCAACCATCTTATTAACATGGACCTACCTTTTAACCAATACATACCATCCTATCACTACCCTCCTACACCATTTCATCCCAACCCTACCAAATCAACAGCTACTATTTGAGTGTAGTTTTCTCTATTTGAAGTTGCAAGAAACTTGTGTGTTATATTAGTGTTCATTTAAAAAAACATGTTATCTTCAGAGATAAGAGTGAATGAGGAAGATCCTGATAAAGGATTCCTGTGATGTGGTGGTTTCTTTGGCACTGATTATCCCATGACTTTAGGCTTATGCTTTCTAGTAAAACTGCCTAATAGACACTCAGAGTGTACTTTATGCAAAGTGCTAACCAGATTCATCTTTAGCAAGTAGCCCTTAGGGTCAACCCCAGAAAAGGTGAGATAAGAAAATTCATCATTTATATAGATGATTATGTTTTATGCATATCTTTTTCATTCCCCAATCTCCCAAACAGAGCATCTCAACTATTGTTGGCTTCCTATTGTTCATGTCTATTTGATGCAAAGGACTAGCTAGATAATGATATGACTTAGCAATCTGTCTCACCATACTATGCATAAGTTCTCTTACAAGATTCAAGGCAACTGAAAAGTGAAAACTACCCACATTTTTTGTAGATTAATCAAAATTAGAGGTTGCACTTGTATGAAGTTGTATTTTCACTTTCATGATTATTAATACATGTTGCCTCTCCATTCCATACTTGAGTTATTAACTCATTTCAACATCTGTGTAGAATATAAAGAGCCTGGCCATTTCTTTTGGCATATGGGTCTTGTGAGTTGTGGCCACATAAGCTGCATTAGCTGCTAATATATAGATAAGAAAAGTGCATCAGGTTGTTACTAATGAGCCCCAAATATTGACCAGGACATTTTTGCATAGATATATAATATATTTTTTATAAATGTGATCTATTATTGAAATATTTTTTGCACAATGAATTCAAACATGCTGTAAGGTGTTATATGCCTTCTTTTCCTGGATCCAAGAAATCTTGTTTTATTTTTAACTTTCCATGTTTCACACTTACCTGAGAATCAAGCTTTACCATATCATGTCAACATGTTCACACAAGGACCTATTCTTTATAGATAAAATATTTAACTGCAAAACCATTACCAATGTGTCTTGTTACACTTGGATCTTGGGGGAAGAATTAACAAGTAACAATTGAGAGATTTAGTGGTGGTTTTGAGAGGGGTATATATTTTGTCCTACATTGTGTATCACTCCATGTGTCATGAATTGGGATTTGAAAAATATATATTTAAATTAAAAGTTTAATTATTAAATATTTTTCTGATCAATTAAATTCATGACACGTTAAGCGACACAATATTGTAAGATAGAAAATGCGGTCCTTTCGAAGAGCCTCTTAAGTGAAATGAGTGTAGTCCCCACCTCCCACATTATTAAATAGGTGATCACTTTCTTATTGCTTGAAACCAGAAAATGTTGCTGCTATCTTTGGTTTTACTCAACTTAGATTCTGCTTCTCCACTACATGGAAGCTATAATATGTTCTCTGCAAAGTCACAAGGCGGCTTTGAATCTGATATAGAAAGTAATAATGAGGGCATGTGGCTGCTACTTTTACTCATTGTACCTTTTTTCTCACCGCCTTAACCTACCTTTATGTCACTTTCTTTTGTAATTATTTGTTTTGGTGAGCTTTCTTTTGTTCTTTTACGCTATATACCTATATTACAAATAATTCTAGGATCATACCATGCAAATATGTTTGGTTAATTATACAATACGAATATGATGCAAAAATTGAAGGAGATGTAAATCATATAATTATGACATAATATTATAGCAACATTGGATCTATCTAGTCTACCTCACTTAGTAGAACTAAGAATTGGGTGTTGTTATATATTTATTTAAACTCATGACTTCCAAGATGACCAAAAAGGTCAAGAGTTTGATTCCTATAAACGATACTTGTTAGGAGGGACATCTACGAACCCTGAAAAAGATTAGTTCCTTATTCAAAAAGTGAAAGAATACTCTTGATAGTACCAAAAAACTCAGGACTTCAAACTCAAAAGGGAGATGAAAAAATTCCTAAGTTACTTTGGTTGAGAAAGTGTTTGCCTGTTGCCAATGAATATTATTGCATTTATTAACACACACATTAGTTATATTTTTATACAAAATGTCTCCTATGAAGGGATGAGAGAAATATGATAGGTGATGTGATAGGATAAGAAGTGAGAGATTGAGCTAAAGATGGCGTGTCTATAATATTGGGATAAGAAATGGGACAAATGATCTCTATTCTATAAATATATATCTTATATTATAGTTTTAGTCATTAATAATTTAGTAGTGTAAGAGATATGACCCTGAGAACAGTGGTCTAGGAGTATAGGTTAGGTTGAGAAACATTACCTTATGCTTGTACACATTTATACCCGAATTCTATTATACTAGCTGGTGTGAGAGACATGATCCTATTGAAATACTCCTATATATGCTTGTTTTTCACTCAACCATACAAAGCCCTCCTCCTCATTTTCATGTTCCCACCTCTGCAGCAACTCTGCTTCTGGGTCTTACCTACAACTTTCTAACTTTCACATCACATATACAGCCTCTCATTACTGCTCTCTTTCTCTCAATCCCCTTTGCATATGATACTATCATCATGCAAACAAGAATAAGCAACAACTCAATGAGTAAGACATGCTACTTCAATGACAAAACAAGCTTGTCCTGTAAACAGAATTCTAGTAGGAAAGCAATGAGAAGCCAGCAAGTAAGGAACTGCATGTTCAGGATTCCTTGTCAGACTGAGTTCTCTCCTATTGTACTTGTCAAGGATCTTGCAGGAAGAGTGACAAGTGCTTTACGCCTTGTTTCTCTACGAAGATGTTTACGTCGAGACTTGTCATCGTCTTCCTTAGGAAGATCAAAATCAGCAGGGTCCTCTGTTGATTCTTATAGGACAGCTGCTGTTGAGGATTGCATTGAGTTCATCCACTCTTCCTTTTCTAGATCCAATTCCTCAGCCACAATATCCTGCTTAGATTCTACACATGCTCCTTGAGAGACACTTTTAATTATAGACTCTTTTTACTACCAAGGTCTGCTTCATACCATGTTTTAGTGGTTAATATAAGTTACATCTCTTTCCACAACTCAAAATGATTACAAGCCATATTTTATCTGTCTGTGTAAACAGCATCAATGTATACACTTTTGATGTATTTCTAATAATATGCCTTTCTTTTAGGCTGAAATATTAAGGCAGGGTTTGGTAAACATATCAATGGATGACGGAATAGAACATAGATATTGTGTTTGGTGCATTATGTAAATAGAAGAGGTTGCATAGCCTATCATCTTGTATCGGTAATAGTTTAAATACTTGTTGGACTACTCCTCTTGTTGCTAATTGATTTTAAGATAGAGCCTTTAGATGGTATCAAATCCAAAACTCAACTTATCTCTGATTGTCAGAGGCTAAAGATGCCCTTTAGTCATGGATCAGATGTATGCTAAGGTTATCTGAGTCCAACTGTTAGAGTGAGTAAATGCTCAAAGCAGAAGAAGTACCAACTTCCAAGGATAACATTTCATGCCAGGTTGATATTTACCCCATTTTGTAAGACAATGAATCTTGTGTAGTTTATGATAATTTGAGACTCTGTTCAATTCCATCTAACTTTTGTAAACATCTCCATAAATGAACTCAAGTACAGAAAATTAACATCTCATATCATCAACAAACAGAATAGGCCATTCCTTAAAGTTAATTGCATGATTTAACAAGTTTCATTACAAATATACTTCACATACTTGAATACATTAAAAAGCTAAATAAACGGGTATTGATATAATGCATGCATTTGAAGAAAAAGGTACTTAGAAGAGAAATTTGGTTCAATTCTTAGCAAATAAGCCTCCAAAACCGCCACCTTTCTTCTTTTGTGGCACTGCCACAGAGTTCTTCCGGCCACTGATGGTGCCTCCTCCTCCTTTCTTTTCCTCCACCCCCTGAAGGATAGGGTCAGTTTCTAGAAGCTGATCTTCTTTCACTAACCCTCCAATAATCCAATCCACTAATCCTTTCTCCTCTTTGCCACTACCTGCTGAACCCTTTGTTCCTGCTGAACCCTTTGTTGCTGCAAAAACTCTTCCAGTAGTTACTGGTGTAAATGGCATCATGAGTATGGAAGCCATGAAAATGTAGAAGAGAATAGAGTGGAAAGAGAGACACAGTGGCTACAAAGTGTGGAGGGTAAGTGGCAATGGCATTGATAATTTATTTGTTGTGAGTTGTGGCTGCTACTATCAAGTGAATGTGAGCCTCTGAATTGGGTTTGCATTTGGTGAAATGAGAGCTCAATGCCACTTGCTTTCCACAACTGTCTTATCTTCATTGTTAGTATTTTTGGCACCAAACATTTATAAGAAACAAATGTATCCTTGTATTAGTTTCATATACATACATATAAATAAATGACGAATGATATATTAATCATGTATGAATCTTTATACTAACAATGTATAGATATGACTTATTATGTAAACGCTCTAATTTATTTTTTTGTAGGAAGAGCTTTACCGTCCATTACAATCTCATACCTAGAATAAAATTTTCTAGATAGTAGACTATATTGTGGTTTAGACAAAATATAATTCGAATTTAACATTTAGATTGAATTCGTATTGTAGTTGACCCATCCTCTTTTTCACATATGCTTGTTGATGGGTTTCAGAACTAGAAAGACTCAAAAGAAATAATAATCAGTAGCTTAATAGAAAAAATAGAGATAATGTGTGCAGTAAAATGAAAGATAATATTGATAGCCTAACTATCAATCCCTTTTCATAGAAGAATCTCTTTTCTCTTTCTATAACAAAATGCCCCCTCACTCCTCCTCCCTTTCCCTAAATAGCAACTGACTACAATTCCCCCTCTCTCCCTTTTCTTGCCAACTCAGCTTTCTTTCCACGTTTCCTCACATAGACCTTCACACTTTGGGCTCCTCATTGTTAACTTCAAGGCCCACTTCCCCTGCTGTGTCTCTATCAATTACCCCCTCCTGAACTAGAGCCTTGTCCTCAAGGCTAAATTCTGGAAACTGCCCTTTGATAAATGCGGTATCCTCCCACGTAACATCATCAACGGATTTGTTCTACCATTGAATGAGACTTTGAGGGATAGACACACCTTCCTGCATAATCCAGCGTGAACCAAGGACCCTCTATGGATAGATATCATCCACTGGATTTATCTCCAGTTCCTTGGCAGGTCCCCATGTATCTGATAATTGCCAATGGCCTTTTTGAGTAAAGACAAGACACATGAAAAACTGGATGAATTCTAGAGTGATCAGGAAGATGCAATTTGTAAGCCACTTCACCCATCTTAGCAATGATTCGAAAAGGACCATAAAATCTCGGGGCTAACTTTTGATTGATGCGTTTAATCACAGATTGTTGCCTATGGGGACGAAGTTTGAGAAAAACCCAATCACTTATGGCAAACTTCACCTCACGTCTCTTCTTATTAGCATAAGCCGCCATCTGTTGTTGAGCCTTGAGTAGGTGGGTCTTTAGTTGATTCAAGGCTTCGTCCCTTTCAACTAGTTCCAAAGCCACAGCAGTGACCTTAGATTCATTACTTAAGAAACGGACAATACTGGGTGGTGATCTGCCATACACCACTTCAAAGGGAGTAGTGCCGAGAGAAACATGAAAAGTGGTGTTGTACCAAAATTCTGCCCATGGGATCCACAGAGACCATGTTTTCGGTTGATCAGAGGCAAAACAACGTAAGTAACTCTCGAGACACCTGTTGACAACTTCTGTTTGACCATCCGTTTCGGGATGATACGTTGAACTCATGTGCAACTGAGTACCCCACAGTTTGAAAATCTCCATCCAAAAATGGCTAACAAATAAAGGATCCCTGTCACTAATGACGGACGTTGGAATCCCATGTAAGCACATTGTTTCCTTTACGAACAATTCTGCCACGGATTTCGCCGTATAAGGGTGTTTCAATAACACAAAGTGACTATATTTAGATAGTCTATCCACAACCACTAGAATTGCATCAAATCCTTTGGATTTTGGAAGGCCCATGATGAAATCTAGAGAAATATCCTCCCAAACAACATTCGGAATAGGGAGGGGTTGTAGTAAACCACCCGGAGTTGTAGTAGAGTATTTCTGTCGTTGGCAAGTGTCACAAGCTCGCACAAAATCACGGACCATTTTTTGCATACCTGGCCAATAAAGGTTTGTTGCTAGTCTTCTATAGGTGTGGAGGAATCCCGAATGGCCTCCCAATGGTGATGAGTGAAATTCTTTTAACAACAGTGGAATTGAAGGAGAGGTAGGAGATAAGACTAGACGGCCTTGGTAGAGCAACATACCTTGATGCACCGAGAAACCGCGTTTGGTAGAGGGGTCAACTTTTAGGGCCTCTATTATTTGTTGAAGAGAAATGTCCTGCTTGACTTCTTGCAACAAAGTTTCTGCATCTACCCACGTAGGATAAGAAGTCATTGAGGTGAATTCCACCACATCATAACACCTGGACAGGGCATCTGCTGCCTTGTTCTCGAGTTCTGGTTTATACTTGACCTCAAATTGATAACCCAATAGCTTAGCTAACCAACATTGTTGATCCAGTGAAGAGATCCGTTGTTGTAAGAAATGCTTCAAACTTTTGTGATTTGTATACACTACAAACGGTCTACCCAATAGATAATGACGCTAATGTTCTATTGCAAGGACTAAAACCATCAATTCTTTTTCATATACTGGCTTAGCCAAATTTCCAGTAGATAATGCTTTGCTGAAGTAAGAAAGGGGTCTCTTATTTTGCATCAAAACAACACCAATACCTCTCCCCGCTGCATCACATTCAACTTCAAAAGGTAGTGTAAAATCTGGCAGTCCTAGCACTGGAGAAGTCGTCATCACTGTCTTTAATGTCTGGGAAGCCTCCACAGTAGCCTCATTCCATACAAAACAGTTTTTCTTAGTCAATTCAGTGAGGGGTTTGGCAATTTTTCCATAATCTCGGATGAACTTCCGATAATAACCTAAAAAACCTCGAACTCCCTTAACATTTTTTGGCTCAGGCCAATTCAAAACACAACTTACCTTACCCGGATCCACTGCCACACCATTTCCTGATATTACATGGCCCAAGTAGTCCACATACTTACAACCAAACTTGCATTTTGCTGCATTTGCCACAAAACAGTGTTGATGTAACAATTTTAACACTTGCCTTAAGTGAACAATATGCTCCTCCTCACTCTTGCTATAAACTAAGATGTCGTCAAAAAATACCAAGACAAAGCTACGAAGGAAAGGCCGAAAGACATCATTCATAGTGGCTTGGAATGTTGCTAGAGCATTCATTAAACCGAAAGGCATAACCAGGTATTCATAGTCCTCATTATGAGTCTTGAAAGCAGTCTTGTGAACATCAGACTCATGGACACGAATCTGATGATATCCGGATCGGAGGTCAATTTTGGAGAATATTCTTGCCCCATACAGTTTGTCCAGCAACTCATCGACGATAGGAATAGGGTATTTATCCGGAATGGTTACCTTGTTTAATGCCCTGTAGTCGACACACATACGCCAAGAGCCATCTTTCTTTTTGACAAGAATCACGAGAGTGGAAAATGCACTCGTGCTAGGACGAATTACGCCTGCCTTCAATAGTTCTCGGACTTGTTTCTCAATGTCCTCTTTTTGATGGTGAGGATATCGATATGGTCGAACATTCACAGAACAGTGTTCAGCAACCAATTTGATTTGATGAACTCTTTTTCTTTCGGGAGGTAAGGCAATGTGTTCTCGAAAAACCGTTGAGAATTTGCCTAATAGTTTAGCCACTGCTGGACATTCACCTTCTTCCTTCATACTGTTTGTACCCTCACTCTGTATACACCACCAATCATTTGTTTCCCTTCGGCCCTCGTCTTCAAGGAATGAATGTAAGAACCCATGTTTACCATGCCTCCCCCCTTGACTTCGCAAGTTCACCTTTTCCCCCTCATACCAAAATTGCATAGTTAATTTTTTCTAGTCCAAAATTACCTTCCCCAATGTACTCAGCCGTGACACACCTAACACTACATCCAGACCTCCTAACTCCAATACTAGAACATCAATTTCAAATGTTTGTGGTCTTAGGTTAATCCGCACCCCCTTACAAATTCTCGTGGAGAGTACCTTGTGACTGTCCCCCAACTTGATATTCTTCGCTGTCATTGGAGTGATTGGAAGACTCAGGCTGTTGTAATTGTTGGGGAGATAAAGTTATGGCTAGCCCCACTGTCAATGACGACCATGACTTCAATTTCTTCCAATTTGCCAACTATTTTCATAGTGCGATGCTCCCCCATTTCACCAAGAACCCCGAGTACTTTACACTCTGCCTCGCCATCGTCATCCTCCTCAGTGACACTAGTCTCAACCGCGATGATTTCTCCCTCATCATCACCATCTTCTCCTTCTCCTAAAATCAATAACCGCAAGGAACATTCAGGGCATTTATGTTGAGTTGGATGGTATTTTCCTCCACATTTGAAGCAAAGTCCTTTCGCCCTTCTATCCATCACCTCTTCATAAGACAAACTTTTGGTACATTTCCATCTCTCCATCGCGTTACTTCGTCGTTCTGGTTCTCCTTTTCGTGCCGTAGAGAACATCGGTGATGTCGAAGAGTGATTCGGGTTTGATGAACCCATTTTAGATGATGGGTTATGACTTGGGTTGTTCCAACCTGAATGTGGGATTCGGTTCCTTTGGGCTTGGCCCAAACTACTGCGATTTTAAACATTGGACCCGTTCCAATCACTACGGGCCCCTCTTTCCCACCCATTTTTCTTTCCATAATACCTCTCCCCTTCACCATCATCTTCCTTTAATTCATCTTCGACATCATTTGCATTCTGGTTTGAGGATTCAATGTCTGTATTCTCCTCCGAATATAGGGTTTTAAATCACTCATGAAATATCCCAAGTACTGCTCTTCTGGTAGGCGCCCAACTTGCGACGACAATAGTTCAAAAGCTTCTACGAATTCCTCCACACTTCCTGTTTGATGTAGGGTGGATAGTTCCTCAAACGGATTCTCTAACCGTCGGCCTCCATAGTGAGCAATTAGTGCCTTCTTTAATTTCTCCCATGACAAGGCATCCTATGTTTTGAGCAACAAATTAAACCAATGGATCGTTGTTCCTTCCATACTCACCCTTGCTAACTTCACATGCATATCATTGGGTGTGCTCTGGACGTCAAAATAAATCTCTGCGCGAGTGATCCATGCGACTGGGTCATCTCCATCAAACACTGGTAATTTCACTTTTTTGCCTCAGAGTCGCGATTCTCCACTTCACCAGTGGTCTGTTCAGTTTCAGCTTCTCGTTCCTTTTGTCCCAATTAATGACTCAGTTCTGCTAGCACCAGGCTTTGCGTTTGCATTTGAGCAACCAAGGTATGCAACGTTGTTTTGACTTCTTCCATTTGCTCCTCCAAAATTACAACCATATCTGCCATTTTTGGTGACATCTACTGTACTCCTCCCTGCTGTAGGTAATTTATCCGGCAGGTCAGACCAATTGATGGGTTTCAGAACTAGAAAGACTCAAAAGAAATAATAAACAGTAGTAGTAAGTTTGTATTAATAGAAAAAATAGAGACAATGTGTGCAGTAAAATGAAAGATAATATTGATAGCCTAACTATCGATCCCTTTTCAAAGAAGAATCTCTTTTCTCTTTCTATAACAGAATGCCCCCTTACTCCTCCTCCCTTTCCCTAAATAGCAACTGACTAGTGACTACAATTCTCCCTCTCTCCCTTTTCTTGCCAACTCAGTTTTCTTTCCACGTTTCCTCACATAGACCTTCCACACTTTGGACTCCTCATTGTTAACTTCAAGGCCCACTTCCCCTGCTGTGTCTTTATCACTTGTGCTTGTAGTGCATATTTTTATTTGATGACCGAAGTCTTTTCACCATATTACAATGATATTGCAAAATCATGTCTAATTTAAGGGTGCCCATGTGTTTTTATGTGGAGTTAATGGTAGTGTAAAATTTTATACATAGTTAATGTTTTATCTATTATTTATTTGTATTATTTTTATTTAAGAGTCAAATGATGATCAAAAATAAATAGTAGATGATACAATAACAATGTAAAAAACTATTATACTATCAGTATATACATTTTTCTCTCTTTTATATGTCAAATTAGAATAAGTTGTGAAATTAGACAAATTACGCATCTTTTTTTAAAGATACACAAATCACTCTAATTCTATACATATAGTACACTTACTACTTATATAGGAGAAATAAGTATAGTATCTTAAACAAAAAATAACTATGATGATAATTAAATTAAACAAATATATTATATTATGTAGACAAATTCAAATAATATAAAAGTCAGTATCTAACTAAAAATATATTTTTAGTTAGTTACATGTAAAATGCATGGACAGCCATGCATGGCTTTGGTTCTGACTTGAAGAATGGCAAAGAAAGGAGGAAGAAAAAGTGAACTTTATCACGTAAGAGAGAACAAGAAAAATGAAAAACTTCAATCTAACTTTTCTTATTGATGATTCTTCAAAATATAAAAGAAAATGATTCAGATGTAATAGTTGAAAATCTACATAACAAACTAAAAGAATTCCCTTTTTAAATAGGGAAACAAGCAAAACAAAAATAACTACCTAAAAGCAAGAAACAAAACTAATTGCAATCCTTTAAAGTATTCGTTTCGAATTGATCATTTTCTTATATTATAAACTGGATCAATCATTTTAAGAATGTATTCAAATCACTCTTATATTATATTGTAACTAAAACAAAATAATGAATAAACATTTTTTATACTATTTGGACTTATTTCCGCAAAAAAATTAAGTTTTGTCTTTCTCTTTATTTCTCTCCAACAATTAACTTACAATAATAAGCTTATAATTTTATTTTAATATCTTATACCTTTTAAAAAAGTAAAATGATAAGGCTGTTTATCTTATAATATAAAGTTATAAGTTCAAATATAGAAAAAAATATTGCTATGATGGGAAGACAACATACATTTACTAAGACTATAGTAGTTGAGAACATGGTCAATTAAACATCTCTTCATACATTTTAGAGTAAATTATATTGACATCTCTTAAGTTTTAACGAAATTATATGAATCACTTCTCTTTTTTTTACACCTACAAAAATAAGGGTGGAAACAAGTCTGGTCGCCTATCGGGGGCTATTACCTGACTTATAATAGGCCAGATCAGACCAGGCTTTTTTCATAAACATGTCAGGTTCAGACTTTTTTGATATTTACTTTAACAAATCATGTTTTAGGTCATCCGAAAGGCCTATTAAACTTAATAGAATAACCTGTTTAATTATTTTATATAATATGCTCATATTATACGATTTTAACATATATAATATTATTATATATATATAATTTTAATATAAAAACATAACTTAATTGTTAGGGTTAGAAGAGTCTCATTAAAAGTATGAATATTAGTCTATTTAAATGTAGAGATGATGATGTATTTTAATATTATATAGTATAACAGACTTTTAAACAGATTAACATGTCATGCTAGACTTTTAAACAGGTCATGTTTAGGCTTTGAATTTTTTTAAACAGACTAACAGGTGAGGTCGAGACTCTTACATGCTATATAGGTTGTGCTTGTTTAAGGCAAAGTCTGGTCTGGTCTGGCTTGTTTCCACCCTTATACAGAAAACCCCTAATTTATATATACATTACACTGGCTATCACTACAGGAGAACAAATGTAATTTTTAAATAAGAAGTGTGATTGGTGTAACTAAGTTAAACAAAATATTATATATTGTGGAGACAAATCCAAATAATATACGAGTCAATATCTCTTCACTATTTTTGGTTCATTACGATATAGTATAAGATCATTGATGCAATATCTTTTTAGAATTTTTGAAGCATTTTTTAACAAAAAATAATAATGAAGATACATTAACTTCTATATTATTTAGACTTATCTCTACATGTTTTGTTTATCTTAATTGCATTTATACATTTTTTGTTTAAAATATTACACTTATTTCTCATACAGAGATGATGAGTGTAATGAAAATATATAAATTATGGGTGTTTATATAGATGTAGAAAAAATGAAGGATAATTTATATAATTTTACTAAAACTTATTGAGTGTTATTGTAATTTATTCTGTATTTTAAGATTTTTGATGTATAAATAATAACTGATAAGGGTGACGTCAAAGTTAATTATTAATTATTACATTCATTTCATTCATCCTTGTAATATGTAAAATTTAAATGATGTCCTCTTTTTCGGTCGTCCTGTAGTGAATAAATAAAAACAATATTAATATTAAATATCACATCATGATAGTATTGTTACAAAAAGGATAGGTATACAGATACACATTGACTCAGATTAGCAGCTGTATGTAGCAAACATCTAAGGACATAGGACATAAACACACACAATACTTGCAATTTCCAATGCCAGAAACATAAATACAAGAACAATGAATTTATGATATATATATATATATATATACACGAAATCTGGATATGAATTTTTGGGAATGTTGTTAAAATTTTACTTTGCAAATAATTTTAATGTAAACATTTCAACTAGGAATATGCATTGTTAGCTCGCTTACGATTGTAAATCTGTGGAATTAAATTTCAACAACATTATATCATGAATCAATAGCATAGCATATTTTCATTAAAAAAAACTTCAACTTCATTCATATGGATGAGAATGACATAACAACTATATCATAACCAATGCATTTCCCAGACAAGTTTAGACAACACAAAACCAAAAGTAATAGGCATCACAAAATACAAACTACTGCATGATCAGCATAAATTACACACAACTTAATTTTTCTACACCTTCCTTGCACTCCTAGATGATTCACCACTATAGCTGTTACATAGTTCATGTACGTTTTGGCACAAACCTACGAGCCCAAACATGTTTTCCATTGATGCTCAATTTGGCCTTACTTGACCCTCCAATAATCATGTTAATAGTTGATTTGTTGCGGAAAATCATTCGAGCAAACAATGGTTGTTCATTTGGTTGCACTTCCTGCATGTACAATGCCTCCACAGAATCATCAAACACCTTTGTAAAAAACTCTCTCACCTCTGATTCTTCAACCGGGTACCCCTTAGAAAAGGTCAGAAACAATGTCCTTTCATCTGCTGGTACTAGTTCTATATTGATGTTCTCTTGTGCTAGATTATGCACATGAATCTTATGATCATGACTTGCACCACCCTGAACCATGTTGCTGAAAGAGTGAAGATTAGATGGTGCAATTGAGCCAAACCATAAAGGTTTCTGTTGTTGTTGTTGTGGTGGTTTTGCACTTTGATCTGACATATTTCTTTGAGATTCAGCTTTTTTCTCAATTGTGTTCCCAGTAATAGCATGTTGCATTATATCAGAGAATGCTCTAAC
>NC_032010.1:20996262-21001087 GCF_001865875.1 Lupinus angustifolius
TAATCTTTGTTATCATACAAAGATTGTGAAGATATCTCTTTGTCCACAATGCTTTGTAGAAGAGAGATATCACAAGGTTCAGAAGTGAAGGGAAT
The DNA here is from genome assembly GCF_001865875.1 of Lupinus angustifolius. Lineage (NCBI taxonomy): Eukaryota > Viridiplantae > Streptophyta > Magnoliopsida > Fabales > Fabaceae > Lupinus > Lupinus angustifolius. Next base: position 20,996,358 of record NC_032010.1, read on the forward strand.
GGAGTAAGAGAAGTAGCTAAAGTTGGTAGCATTAATGTATTTGAGACATGAGAGAGTTTCATCTGCAACTTCATTTATCAAGGTGTATGGAAGAGAGGTTATTTTCTTTACCAAATGACGATAACCTAACCTCTCTAACCATAGCCACATAGCAAGAACTTGCATGGACTCGGTTGGGTTACGATAAAGGTTGATCACAAGGATCCAATAGAGTTTTCTGTCCATTTTGTGGAAGAGACAGAAATCCTCATGGGAGATGGTGATGATAGTAGAAGGAGGTAGTGCATGATCCATAATATGAAAGAGAACAATATAATTTATTGTCACTCAAGAGCTTTGGTCTTTATATAAAACTGCTTTGGACAACCATCTATAAATACCAAGCGGCTATGTAGATAAGTTTTGAAGGAGAAAGAATAGAAAAAAAGATTTCAGAATCATGTCATAAGTGTATTTCAGGTTTTTAACATTTATCGATCTTCTTTATTACCTTTTAAAAACTAACTTACAAATGAATTCTTAGTTGCAAATGAAGAATTGAAAATCAATAAAGTGTTGGTCTGATATAAGGCCTCACTAGATCTCTAAGGTGGTCAAAAGGTCAAAGGTTTCAATCCTAAGAGCGACACTTGTTAGAAGGGTCAGTCACACACCATAAAAGAGATTAATTCTTTAACCAAAATGGGTAAAGAATACTCTTACTAATATAAAAAAGGAAATGAAATGATATAACTATAAAATATGTCATCACATTGTTTTTTTATTGGTTTATGATACTTGAATTCAATATAACTCTCAAATATTAGTTTCAGGACCCTATGATAATTACCCAAGTAAGATCATTACTTAGAATTAGTATCTTCTCCATTAATGGAGAGGCAAGTGCATCAAAAAATAAAGAAAATCACAAATTTCAATGACACATTTATCATTCCAATTATAATAAAATTATTACTAAAAACAAAATAAAATACATATATTTGTTTCTCCGTTAATAAAAATAATACTTATTGCATTACAGATGGATGTAGCGAGAATAGTGTGAGGTTTATATAGCAGACAAAAGTGGTGTGGACCCTACATCAGAAGTGATCCTTTCGCAATTTGTGAACAAAATAGGGAAAAGGTGAGCTTTCCTAAAATATATTTTTTTCTTACTTTTTAATTCAACCAAACAAAAAAAGATAAATTAACACTTATTTTTCTTCTTTTTTTCCTCGGATATCAAATAATCATTGAAATAACAATGTTCTGGATCCTTAATATTGAGTGTTCCATTTATGTGAGCAATATTTGTTCGAAAAAGTAGCAATGAACCCTGAAAATGATTAACTCATTATCTAAAAAGATAAGAAAATACTTTTAGTAATAACAAAAAATAATCATTGAAAATCACTATTTTCTACTCACTTACTTTCTACCTAAATTTATCTTTCTATATCTCCTTCTATTTTTCTATCAAACCAAACAATATAGCATTATGATGAAATAAGAGAAACAGTATATGATAAAAAGTAAAAATAAAATATTGATATAAAAATAGTAGAGATAATAGAGCTATTAAATACTTGAGTTGCAAAGTAAAAGAAGCATTGAAGTTAGAAATAAACTGATAATCATGTCCTGTGTGTGAAACAATTTTCTGACTTAGCACAACTAATATCAAAAGAGCCTAAAAGCAGCAAGAAAATCTGCATGGCACCATTTAATCCTTAGAAAATAAACATAAATGGTGGTTGTCAGGATCTAACTTCAAAACAAGAGTTACATATCAGTTTCCATGGTTTTAAGGGCTTCCTGAAAGAACACAAATTGTCTGACGTTAGTGCATTGGTTAAGTAGTTTCTCTTCTTTTTCTCGCCCATAGTAACCAACTAACCATAGTTCTACAAATTAGAGTATCTTTCACACTATCAAATTTCGGGGCCCAACAACTCAAAACAATTATTGCCCTTGGAGCAAAATTTTTGCATTCATATCCAATTGACTTTGCCATACACTCGTAAAAAGTAATTGAGATTTTTTTACGGTTACACAAATTTTCGAGTTGGAGCTAGGAGAGAGAATGACTCGACCCTACTCGTTATGGCGCTTTTGCTTCTGAGGAATTTAATATGTTTTCTGAGGAGAGAGTCCTTGAAGCCGAAAGATGTCAAATGCAATTATTATTTGGAGATATATCTAAGGACGAGAAAACAAGTGATGTCACAAATATAAAGGTTGTACCAAAACCACCACTACGGAATAAAAGAAAGTCGGCTTATAGTAGTTACTGCAGAGAGGAAGCTACAAGCAAGATGCAGAAACAGGGCAGGCAGGCATCAGATCCTATAATAACCTTATAATTTCTCTCCGATAATTAACTTGCAATAATAACCTTATAATTTTTTTTAATATCTTATACCTTTTAAAAAAGTAAAATGATAAGGTTGTTTATCTTATGATATAAAGTTATAAGTTCAAATATAGAAAAAAATATTGTTATGATGGGAAGACAACATACATTTACTAAGACTATAGTAGTTGAGAACATGGTCAATTAAACATCTCTTCATACATTTTAGAGTAAATTATATTGACATCTCCTAAGTTTTAGCGAAATTATATGAATCATTTTATTTTTACACCTACAGAAATAAGGGTGGAAACAAGTACGGTCGCCTATCAGGGGGCTATTACCTGACCTATAATAGGCCAGTCCAGACTATGGATGGCAACGGGCGCGGGCGGGCGTAGGGTAGTGCTTTCCCGTGCCCAAACCCGCAACATTTGCGGGAACCCGTGCAGGTAGCGGGTATTTACGGGTACCCAATGAGTTTTTAATTTTAATTATATATTTATATAAGTTGTAATAATCAATATGTAAAAATAATTGTTACATGAATAATATGATATTTACATCATAAGTTTATTATCATAGTCGAATATGTGTAATATATTATGAAATAATAATAAAGTATATGATATATAATCTAAAATAATAATAATAATAATAATAAATATTATAAAAATTTAACTAAAAACTAAATATATAAATTTGCGGGTACCCGCAGGGCGGGTATCACAAAACCCGCTCTCGCCCATAAGCTATTATTGCAGGTACCCCTTGCGGGTATTTTTACGGGTACCCATAGGTCAGGTTTTTTTGCCATCCCTAGACCAGACCAGGCTTTTTTCATAAACATGTCAGGCTCAGGCTTTTTGAAAAGTCTATTTACTTTAACAAATCATGTTTTTGGTCATCCAAAAGGCCTATTAAACCTAATAGACTAGTCTATTTAATTATTTTATATAATATGCTCATATTATACAATTTTAACATATATAATAATATTATTATTATTATATATATATATATATATAATTTTGATATAAAAATATAACTTAATTGTTAGGATTAGAAGAGTCTCATTAAAAATATGAATATTAGTCTATTTAAATGTAGAAATGATGACCTATTTAAATATTATATAGTATAATAGGTCTTTAAACAAATTAACATGTCATGCTAGACTTTTAAATAGGCTAACAGGTGAGGCCGAGACTCTTACATGCTATATAGGTTGTGCTTGTAACAACCCGATTCTTTTGTGAAATAAATAAATAAATAAAAATGTTTTTATAGAATTTATTTCTCAACAACTATTTATGACTATGAATTTCTTCCTTCATAGATTTTATTTATTGTGGATACATTTAATAAATATGAGTTTCTAATTAAAAACCATGGCCCAAATGACATAACAATATATTTTTAAGACTTCAACAATTCAAGTTCATTTTCTATAATTATGTGAATAAATAATTTTTTTTCCAAGAATCAATTGTCCTTATTTTAATGACTAAGTATATATATTTACTTATCAATACTTTTGTCATTCTAAAGCAACCTAATAAAAACACATGTGATAATATCCATCAAAATGTCATGACTAAAAGTCATATATAACATGTTTTACAAACAACTACATAATAACTATGATCTATCTATGGGAATGCAATTTCTAGTTAGTTTTAGTTGCATACATACAAATAACTTATAGTTTTTCCAAGTAAAGTAAAACTTGTGTTCCTAGAGTATCAGAAGTTAATTTCATCCTTACAACAGGGTACCCCAATACAAAAAAACATAACACAAAACAGAACATAACACCTAAGGTAACCCATTTTACCAGTCTTCCAAAAATATAAGTATCCAACATATCATTCCAATCACACACCAACCCTATATTCCTATGCTACTAACAGGAACCAGATCCTCTACCATTTCTTGGGGAGAAGTGTTGCTTGTTATCTGTATGATCATAAGAGATATACCAGTACACAATATACAAAAACAAAGAGAGAGTAAGTTATCCTTTTAAGGCACAATATGTGGAATTATATGGAAATTAAGTATCATAACATAATATAAATAATATATATCATAACATGGACAATCATAACTCAACATAAGCGATTATAACACAGTATAAGCGACATGACACAACATAAACGATTATAGCACAACATTAACAATCATATTATAAAATAAACATATCACATTTCTCAAACATAAAACTCAATCTCATGAGTATGGTGCATAAACTATGCAATGTATCACCAACTAGTCCAATATCAAATGCAATGCATATGAATCCATATTCAACCTTTCACTTTTCAACTCAACTCCCATTATTTTTCAACTCAACTCCTTTTGGAAAGCAATCGGGAGTACAAGACATCCTGTA
>NC_032010.1:21001187-21008378 GCF_001865875.1 Lupinus angustifolius
AATGAGAGAAAGGAAAAGAAAAACAATGGAGGAAGAAGATAATGACTCACCACTTTTCTTCTTCTCCTCCTCCCCAATGTTACGTTCTGGTTCCTCCCCAAAGAAAGGGACAATCCCTTTTATTTTTATTTTTCTTAACTCTTTTTAAATCAATTGAAATATGCATATATAATTATCATATAAGAATATTAATAACATATTATTATATTCTATTTTAATCAATTACTAAATACATTTCTTATTGTTATTATTCCAAAAATTTATATTAGTCATAAGGCAATTTGGATTGATAAACCTATAACAAATCTTATAATTTAAAAGAATCAATCTAACTATGCTACTAATCCTAAATATATTATATCATACTCATATTCAAAATCTCATGTTCTAAAAATATATGAATAGATTTAAAAAAGAAAACATTACACTTTAGTACAATGTTTTAAATACACATATATTCTCAATTATATAATAAAAATCAATTTAATACACTAAGCAAAAATCCTAATTCATATTAGGAAAAATATAGGCGTTATAGTGCTTGTTTAAGGCAAAGTCTGGTCTGGTCTGGCTTGTTTCCACCCTTATACAGAAAACCCCTAATTTATATACACATTACACTGGCTATCACTACCGGATAAAAAATGTAATTTTTTAAATAAAAAGGGCGATGAGTGTAACTAAGTTAAACAAAATATGATATATTATGGAGACAAATCCAAATAATATACGAGTCAATATCTCTTCATTATTTTTGGTTCATTACGATATAGTGTAAGATCATTTATGCAATATCTCTTTAGAATTCTTGATACATTTTTTAACAAAAAAATAATGAACATACATTAACTTCTATATTATTTAGACTTATTTCCACAATATAGCATGTTTTGTTTAACTTAATTGCATTTATCATATTTTTTGTTTAAAATATTACACTTATTTCTCATGTAGAGATAATGAGTGTAATGAAGATATATAAATTATGGAGTATTTATGTAGATGTAGAAAAAATAAAAGGTGATTTATAATTTCACTAAAACTTAGTGGGTGTAATTGTAATTTACTCTATATTTTAATATTTTTGATGTATAAATAATATTTGATATGGGTGACTTCAAAGTTATTTATTACATTGATCCTTGTAATATGTAAAATTTAAAATGATGTCTTCTTTTTCTGTCCTGTAAATAAATAAAAACAATCTTAATATTAAATATCACATCATGATAGTATTGTTACAAAAAGGATAGGTATACAGATACACATTGACTCAGATTAGCAGCTGTATGTAGCAAACATCTAAGGACATAAACACACACAATATTTGCAATTTCCAATGCCAGAAACATAAATACAAGAACAATGAATTTATGATATACAATATATATATATATATATGAAATCTGGATATGAATTTTTGGGAATGTTGTTAAAATTTTACTTTGCAAATAATTTTAATGTAAACATTTCAACTAGGAATACGCATTGTTAGCTCGCTTACGATTGTAAATCTGTGGAATTAAATTTCAACAACATTATATCATGAATCAATAGCATAGCATATTTTCATAAAAAAAAAAAACTTCAACTTCATTCATATGGATGAGAATGACATAACAACTATATCATAACCAATGCATTTCCCAGACAAGTTTAGACAACACAAAACCAAAAGTAATAGGCATCACAAAATACAAACTACTGCATGATCAGCATAAATTACACACAACTTAATTTTTCTACACCTTCCTTGCACTCCTAGATGATTCACCACTATAGCTGTTACATAGTTCATGTACGTTTTGGCACAAACCTACGAGCCCAAACATGTTTTCCATTGATGCTCAATTTGGCCTTACTTGACCCTCCAATAATCATGTTAATAGTTGATTTGTTGCGGAAAATCATTCGAGCAAACAATGGTTGTTCATTTGGTTGCACTTCCTGCATGTACAATGCCTCCACAGAATCATCAAACACCTTTGTAAAAAACTCTCTCACCTCTGATTCTTCAACCGGGTACCCCTTAGAAAAGGTCAGAAACAATGTCCTCTCATCTGCTGGTACTAGTTCTATATTGATGTTCTCTTGTGCTAGATTATGCACATGAATCTGATGATCATGACTTGCACCACCCTGAACCATGTTGCTGAAAGAGTGAAGATTAGATGGTGCAATTGAGCCAAACCATAAAGGTTTCTGTTGTTGTTGTTGTGGTGGTTTTGCACTTTGATCTGACATATTTCTTTGAGATTCAGCTTTTTTCTCAATTGTGTTCCCAGTAATAGCATGTTGCATTATATCAGAGAATGCTCTAACGCACACGCTATTCATTACTCCTGCCACCCCTTGAAGTACATAATCTTTGTTATCATACAAAGATTGTGAAGATATCTCTTTGTCCACAATGCTTTGTAGAAGAGAGATATCACAAGGTTCAGAAGTGAAGGGAATGGAGTAAGAGAAGTAGCTAAAGTTGGTAGCATTAATGTATTTGAGACATGAGAGAGTTTCATCTGCAACTTCATTTATCAAGGTGTATGGAAGAGAGGTTATTTTCTTTACCAAATGACGATAACCTAACCTCTCTAACCATAGCCACATAGCAAGAACTTGCATGGACTCGGTTGGGTTACGATAAAGGTTGATCACAAGGATCCAATAGAGTTTTCTGTCCATTTTGTGGAAGAGACAGAAATCCTCATGGGAGATGGTGATGATAGTAGAAGGAGGTAGTGCATGATCCATAATATGAAAGAGAACAATATAATTTATTGTCACTCAAGAGCTTTGGTCTTTATATAAAACTGCTTTGGACAACCATCTATAAATACCAAGCGGCTATGTAGATAAGTTTTGAAGGAGAAAGAATAGAAAAAAAAAGATTTCAGAATCATGTCATAAGTGTATTTCAGGTTTTTAACATTTATCGATCTTCTTTATTACCTTTTAAAAACTAACTTACAAATGAATTCTTAGTTGCAAATGAAGAATTGAAAACCAATAAAGTGTTGGTCCAGTGATATAAGGTCTCACTAGATCTCTAGGGTGGTCAAAATGTTAAAGGTTCGAATCGTGATAGCGACATTTGTTAAAAAGGTCAATCAGATACCCTAAAAGAAATTAATTTTTTAACCAAAATAGGTAAAGGATACTCTTACTAATATCAAAAAGGAAATGAAATGATATAACTATTAAATATGTCATCACATTGTTTTTTTATTGGTTTATGATACTTGAATTCAATATAACTCTCAAATATTAGTTTCAGGACCCTATGAGAGTTACCAAGCTAAGATCATTACCGAGAGTTAGGATCGTCTCTATTAATGGAGAAGCGAATGTATCAAAAAGCAAAGAAAACCACAAATTTCAATTACACATTTACCCTTCTAATTATAATAAAGTTACCATTAAAAACGAAAATACATATATTTGTTTCTCCGCTAATGAAGATGATACTTGGTTGCATTACAGATGGATATAGCGAGAATAGTGTGAGGTTTATATAGCAGACAAAAGAGATGTGGACCCTACATCAGAAGTGATCCTTTCGCAATTTGTGAACAAAATAGGGAAAAGGTGAGCTTTCCTAAAATATATTTTTTCTTATTTTTTTAATTCAACCAAACAAAAAAAAGATAAATTAACACTTATTTTTCTTCTTTTTTTCCTCGGATATCAAATAATCATTGAAATAACAATGTTCTGGATCCTTAATATTGAGTGTTCCATTTATGTGAGCAATATTTGTTCGAAAAAGTAGCAATGAACCCTGAAAATGATTAACTCATTATCTAAAAAGATAAGAAAATACTTTTAGTAATAACAAAAAATAATCATTGAAAATCACTATTTTCTACTCACTTACTTTCTACCTAAATTTATCTTTCTATATCTCCTTCTATTTTTCTATCAAACCAAACAATATAGCATTATGATGAAATAAGAGAAACAGTATATGATAAAAATTATTAAAAAAAATATTGATATAAAAATAGTAGAGTTAATAGAGCTATTAAATACTTGAGTTGCAAAGTAAAAGAAGCATTGAAGTTAGAAATAAACTGATAATCATGTCCTGTGTGTGAAACAATTTTCTGACTTAGCACAACTAATATCAAAAGAGCCTAAAAGCAGCAAGAAAATCTGCATGGCACCATTTAATCCTTAGAAAATAAACATAAATGGTGGTTGTCAGGATCTAACTTCAAAACAAGAGTTACATATCAGTTTCCATGGTTTTAAGGGCTTCCTGAAAGAACACAAATTGTCTGACGTTAGTGCATTGGTTAAGTAGTTTCTCTTCTTTTTCTCGCCCATAGTAACCAACTAACCATAGTTCTACAAATTAGAGTATCTTTCACACTATCAAATTTCGGGGCCCAACAACTCAAAACAATTATTGCCCTTGGAGCAAAATTTTTGCATTCATATCCAATTGACTTTGCCATACACTCGTAAAAAGTAATTGAGATTTTTTTACGGTTACACAAATTTTCGAGTTGGAGCTAGGAGAGAGAATGACTCGACCCTACTCGTTATGGCGCTTTTGCTTCTGAGGAATTTAATATGTTTTCTGAGGAGAGAGTCCTTGAAGCCGAAAGATGTCAAATGCAATTATTATTTGGAGATATATCTAAGGACGAGAAAACAAGTGATGGCACAAATATAAAGGTTGTACCAAAACCACCACTACGGAATAAAAGAAAGTCGGCTTATAGTAGTTACTGCAGAGAGGAAGCTACAAGCAAGATGCAGAAACAGGGCAGGCAGGCATCAGATCCTATAATAACCTTATAATTTCTCTCCGATAATTAACTTGCAATAATAACCTTATAATTTTTTTTAATATCTTATACCTTTTAAAAAAGTAAAATGATAAGGTTGTTTATCTTATGATATAAAGTTATAAGTTCAAATATAGAAAAAAATATTGTTATGATGGGAAGACAACATACATTTACTAAGACTATAGTAGTTGAGAACATGGTCAATTAAACATCTCTTCATACATTTTAGAGTAAATTATATTGACATCTCCTAAGTTTTAGCGAAATTATATGAATCATTTTATTTTTACACCTACAGAAATAAGGGTGGAAACAAGTACGGTCGCCTATCAGGGGGCTATTACCTGACCTATAATAGGCCAGTCCAGACTATGGATGGCAACGGGCGCGGGCGGGCGTAGGGTAGTGCTTTCCCGTGCCCAAACCCGCAATATTTGCGGGTACCCGTGCAGGTAGCGGGTATTTACGGGTACCCAATGAGTTTTTAATTTTAATTATATATTTATATAAGTTGTAATAATCAATATGTAAAAATAATTGTTACATGAATAATATGATATTTACATCATAAGTTTATTATCATAGTCGAATATGTGTAATATATTATGAAATAATAATAAAGTATATGATATATAATCTAAAATAATAATAATAATAATAATAAATATTATAAAAATTTAACTAAAAACTAAATATATAAATTTGCGGGTACCCGCAGGGCGGGTATCACAAAACCCGCTCTCGCCCATAAGCTATTATTGCAGGTACCCCTTGCGGGTATTTTTACGGGTACCCATAGGTCAGGTTTTTTTGCCATCCCTAGACCAGACCAGGCTTTTTTCATAAACATGTCAGGCTCAGGCTTTTTGAAAAGTCTATTTACTTTAACAAATCATGTTTTTGGTCATCCAAAAGGCCTATTAAACCTAATAGACTAGTCTATTTAATTATTTTATATAATATGCTCATATTATACAATTTTAACATATATAATAATATTATTATTATTATATATATATATATATATAATTTTGATATAAAAATATAACTTAATTGTTAGGATTAGAAGAGTCTCATTAAAAATATGAATATTAGTCTATTTAAATGTAGAAATGATGACCTATTTAAATATTATATAGTATAATAGGTCTTTAAACAAATTAACATGTCATGCTAGACTTTTCAATAGGCTAACAGGTGAGGCCGAGACTCTTACATGCTATATAGGTTGTGCTTGTAACAACCCGATTCTTTTGTGAAATAAATAAATAAATAAAAATGTTTTTATAGAATTTATTTCTCAACAACTATTTATGACTATGAATTTCTTCCTTCATAGATTTTATTTATTGTGGATACATTTAATAAATATGAGTTTCTAATTAAAAACCATGGCCCAAATGACATAACAATATATTTTTAAGACTTCAACAATTCAAGTTCATTTTCTATAATTATGTGAATAAATAATTTTTTTTCCAAGAATCAATTGTCCTTATTTTAATGACTAAGTATATATATTTACTTATCAATACTTTTGTCATTCTAAAGCAACCTAATAAAAACACATGTGATAATATCCATCAAAATGTCATGACTAAAAGTCATATATAACATGTTTTACAAACAACTACATAATAACTATGATCTATCTATGGGAATGCAATTTCTAGTTAGTTTTAGTTGCATACATACAAATAACTTATAGTTTTTCCAAGTAAAGTAAAACTTGTGTTCCTAGAGTATCAGAAGTTAATTTCATCCTTACAACAGGGTACCCCAATACAAAAAAACATAACACAAAACAGAACATAACACCTAAGGTAACCCATTTTACCAGTCTTCCAAAAATATAAGTATCCAACATATCATTCCAATCACACACCAACCCTATATTCCTATGCTACTAACAGGAACCAGATCCTCTACCATTTCTTGGGGAGAAGTGTTGCTTGTTATCTGTATGATCATAAGAGATATACCAGTACACAATATACAAAAACAAAGAGAGAGTAAGTTATCCTTTTAAGGCACAATATGTGGAATTATATGGAAATTAAGTATCATAACATAATATAAATAATATATATCATAACATGGACAATCATAACTCAACATAAGCGATTATAACACAGTATAAGCGACATGACACAACATAAACGATTATAGCACAACATTAACAATCATATTATAAAATAAACATATCACATTTCTCAAACATAAAACTCAATCTCATGAGTATGGTGCATAAACTATGCAATGTATCACCAACTAGTCCAATATCAAATGCAATGCATATGAATCCATATTCAACCTTTCACTTTTCAACTCAACTCCCATTATTTTTCAACTCAACTCCTTTTGGAAAGCAATCGGGAGTACAAGACATCCTGTA
>NC_032010.1:21008478-21041874 GCF_001865875.1 Lupinus angustifolius
AAAGAAAGAGAATGAGAGAAAGGAAAAGAAAAACAATGGAGGAAGAAGATAATGACTCACCACTTTTCTTCTTCTCCTCCTCCCCAATGTTACGTTCTGGTTCCTCCCCAAAGAAAGGGACAATCCCTTTTATTTTTATTTTTCTTAACTCTTTTTAAATCAATTGAAATATGCATATATAATTATCATATAAGAATATTAATAACATATTATTATATTCTATTTTAATCAATTACTAAATACATTTCTTATTGTTATTATTCCAAAAATTTATATTAGTCATAAGGCAATTTGGATTGATAAACCTATAACAAATCTTATAATTTAAAAGAATCAATCTAACTATGCTACTAATCCTAAATATATTATATCATACTCATATTCAAAATCTCATGTTCTAAAAATATATGAATAGATTTAAAAAAGAAAACATTACACTTTAGTACAATGTTTTAAATACACATATATTCTCAATTATATAATAAAAATCAATTTAATACACTAAGCAAAAATCCTAATTCATATTAGGAAAAATATAGGCGTTATAGTGCTTGTTTAAGGCAAAGTCTGGTCTGGTCTGGCTTGTTTCCACCCTTATACAGAAAACCCCTAATTTATATACACATTACACTGGCTATCACTACCGGATAAAAAATGTAATTTTTTAAATAAAAAGGGCGATGAGTGTAACTAAGTTAAACAAAATATGATATATTATGGAGACAAATCCAAATAATATACGAGTCAATATCTCTTCATTATTTTTGGTTCATTACGATATAGTGTAAGATCATTTATGCAATATCTCTTTAGAATTCTTGATACATTTTTTAACAAAAAAATAATGAACATACATTAACTTCTATATTATTTAGACTTATTTCCACAATATAGCATGTTTTGTTTAACTTAATTGCATTTATCATATTTTTTGTTTAAAATATTACACTTATTTCTCATGTAGAGATAATGAGTGTAATGAAGATATATAAATTATGGAGTATTTATGTAGATGTAGAAAAAATAAAAGGTGATTTATAATTTCACTAAAACTTAGTGGGTGTAATTGTAATTTACTCTATATTTTAATATTTTTGATGTATAAATAATATTTGATATGGGTGACTTCAAAGTTATTTATTACATTGATCCTTGTAATATGTAAAATTTAAAATGATGTCTTCTTTTTCTGTCCTGTAAATAAATAAAAACAATCTTAATATTAAATATCACATCATGATAGTATTGTTACAAAAAGGATAGGTATACAGATACACATTGACTCAGATTAGCAGCTGTATGTAGCAAACATCTAAGGACATAAACACACACAATATTTGCAATTTCCAATGCCAGAAACATAAATACAAGAACAATGAATTTATGATATACAATATATATATATATATATGAAATCTGGATATGAATTTTTGGGAATGTTGTTAAAATTTTACTTTGCAAATAATTTTAATGTAAACATTTCAACTAGGAATACGCATTGTTAGCTCGCTTACGATTGTAAATCTGTGGAATTAAATTTCAACAACATTATATCATGAATCAATAGCATAGCATATTTTCATAAAAAAAAAAACTTCAACTTCATTCATATGGATGAGAATGACATAACAACTATATCATAACCAATGCATTTCCCAGACAAGTTTAGACAACACAAAACCAAAAGTAATAGGCATCACAAAATACAAACTACTGCATGATCAGCATAAATTACACACAACTTAATTTTTCTACACCTTCCTTGCACTCCTAGATGATTCACCACTATAGCTGTTACATAGTTCATGTACGTTTTGGCACAAACCTACGAGCCCAAACATGTTTTCCATTGATGCTCAATTTGGCCTTACTTGACCCTCCAATAATCATGTTAATAGTTGATTTGTTGCGGAAAATCATTCGAGCAAACAATGGTTGTTCATTTGGTTGCACTTCCTGCATGTACAATGCCTCCACAGAATCATCAAACACCTTTGTAAAAAACTCTCTCACCTCTGATTCTTCAACCGGGTACCCCTTAGAAAAGGTCAGAAACAATGTCCTCTCATCTGCTGGTACTAGTTCTATATTGATGTTCTCTTGTGCTAGATTATGCACATGAATCTGATGATCATGACTTGCACCACCCTGAACCATGTTGCTGAAAGAGTGAAGATTAGATGGTGCAATTGAGCCAAACCATAAAGGTTTCTGTTGTTGTTGTGGTTTTGCACTTTGATCTGACACATTCCTTTGAGATTCAGCTTTTTTCTCAATTGTGTTCCCAGTAATAGCATGCTGCATTATATCAGAGAATGCTCTAACACACACGTTATTCATTACTCCTGCCACCCCTTGAAGTACGTAATCTTTGTTATCATACAAAGATTGTGAAGATATCTCTTTGTCCACAATGCTTTGTAGAAGAGAGATATCACAAGGTTCAGAAGTGAAGGGAATGGAGTAAGAGAAGTAGCTAAAGTTGGTAGCATTAATGTATTTGAGACATGAGAGAGTTTCATCTGCAACTTCATTTATCAAGGTGTATGGAAGAGAGGTTATTTTCTTTACCAAATGACGATAACCTAACCTCTCTAACCATAGCCACATAGCAAGAACTTGCATGGACTCGGTTGGGTTACGATAAAGGTTGATCACAAGGATCCAATAGAGTTTTCTGTCCATTTTGTGGAAGAGACAGAAATCCTCATGGGAGATGGTGATGATAGTAGAAGGAGGTAGTGCATGATCCATAGTATGAAAGAGAACAATATAATATATTGTCACTCAAGAGCTTTGGTGTTTATATAAAACTGCTTTGACAACCATATATAAATACCAAGCGGCTATCTAGATAAGTTTTGAAGGAGAAAGAATAGAAAAAAAAAGATTTCAGAATCATGTCATAAGTGTATTTCAGGTTTTTAACATTTATCGATCTTCTTTATTACCTTTTAAAAACTAACGCACAAATGAATTCTTAGTTGCAAATGAAGAATTGAAAACCAATAAAGTGTTGGTCCAGTGATATAAGGTCTCACTAGATCTCTAGGGTGGTCAAAATGTTAAAGGTTCGAATCGTGATAGCGACATTTGTTAAAAAGGTCAATCAGATACCCTAAAAGAAATTAATTTTTTAACCAAAATAGGTAAAGGATACTCTTACTAATATCAAAAAGGAAATGAAATGATATAACTATTAAATATGTCATCACATTGTTTTTTTATTGGTTTATGATACTTGAATTCAATATAACTCTCAAATATTAGTTTCAGGACCCTATGAGAGTTACCAAGCTAAGATCATTACCGAGAGTTAGGATCGTCTCTATTAATGGAGAAGCGAATGTATCAAAAAGCAAAGAAAACCACAAATTTCAATTACACATTTACCCTTCTAATTATAATAAAGTTACCATTAAAAACGAAAATACATATATTTGTTTCTCCGCTAATGAAGATGATACTTGGTTGCATTACAGATGGATATAGCGAGAATAGTGTGAGGTTTATATAGCAGACAAAAGAGATGTGGACCCTACATCAGAAGTGATCCTTTCGCAATTTGTGAACAAAATAGGGAAAAGGTGAGCTTTCCTAAAATATATTTTTTCTTATTTTTTTAATTCAACCAAACAAAAAAAAGATAAATTAACACTTATTTTTCTTCTTTTTTCCCTCCGGTATCAAATAATCATTGAACCAACAAAGCTTTGGATCCTTAATATTGAATATTCGATTTCTGTGAGCAATATTTATTTGATGAAGTAGCAATAAACTCTAAAAATGGTTAACTCATTATTCAAAAAATAAGAAAATACTTTAATAATAACAAAAAATAATCATTGAAAATTACTATTTTCTACTCACTTACTTTCTACCTAAATTTATCTTTCTATATCTCCTTCTATTTTTCGGTCAAACCAAACAATATATTTATGATGAAATAAGAGAAACAGTATATGATAAAAATTATTAAAAAAAATATTGATATAAAAATAGTAGAGTTAATAGAGCTATTAAATACTTGAGTTGCAAAGTAAAAGAAGCATTGAAGTTAGAAATAAACTGATAATCATGTCCTGTGTGTGAAACAATTTTCTGACTTAGCACAACTAATATCAAAAGAGCCTAAAAGCTGCAAGAAAATATGCATGGCACCATTTAATCCTTAGAAAATAAACATAAATGGTGGTTTTCAGGATCTAACTTCAAAACAAGAGTTACATATCAGTTTCCATGGTTTTAAGGGCTTCCTGAAAGAACAAACTGTCTTACGTCAGTGCATTGGTTAAGTAGTTTCTCTTCTTTTTCTCGCCCATAGTAACCAACTAACCATAGTTCTACAAATTAGAGTATCTTTCACACTATCAAATTTCGGGGCCCAACAACTCAAAACAATTATTGCCCTTGGAGCAAGATTTTTGCATTCATATCCAACTGATTTTGCCATACACTCGTAAAAAGTAATTGAGTTTTTTTTACGTTTAAAGACAAGTTTTCGAGTTAGAGGTATGAGTGAGGATGACTCGACCCTACTCGCTATTTGGTATGGTTCGATTATGATCGAGTCCGGATAAGGTCGGGTCTTATCAGGTAAGCCGAATTAAGGTTCAAAAATTAAACTCAGTTAATATTTAGGATCGATTAGGGGACAAGTATGACTCGACCCGACCCGACCAATGATCATTCACTCATCATATTTGTGCATCTCTGTTCAATTGTGTACAAAATAATGATACATCTTTAGTCGAAGTATTATTGATTCTCTAATTTTTGCATGAGATATACAAAACTAACAATATATATACATATATCATTTTACATGTCAAACTACATATCTATAATAATAAGTAATAACGAGAATACTTTTTTCTAAATTAGGTATGCATTATATTTCATCGGTCTAGTGTCTAGTCTGATTCAAAAGCTAACCTGACCGTCATCATTTAGAGTCAAGTTACCTTCAAGTCTAGAATGAGGTTCAGATTCAAAAAATGACTCGATTAACATTTAGGATCGGACAAGGGATAAACATTTACCCATCCCAACTTTGCACATGCTCAAAATAATGTTTCAAAATTATTTGAGAAATGTATTTTATTGTTCTGGAAAATTTCTCTCATCTTTATTATTCTTCAAAAAATTATGTTAGAAACATACCCTAAATAATTTAGAGTACAAAAGAATGATCAATATTCTTTGTAGCTTCTTTACCATTGTAGAGGATTTATGCATTTGAAAATTAATTTTGACTACGATAATACATTAAAATTATTAAATATGCTTTATTTAATTTTCAAACATTTGATAGAAGATTGGACGACACCTAGTCTATATTCTAGAAATAGTGCTGGTGGAGTGAGGACAAATATTAAAAAAATGACATATTTAATATATTGGAAACATGTACTTAGTTTTAAAAATATATTTATCATTTTCAATTGCTTCTGCTCAAATTTGTTAATAAGTTTTGGCTCACTATTTTATTACATAAAAATCTTTTTCAAGACATTAAATCTTAAAGTGTGGGATAAGAACTATGAGTGAGTTTGATTCGGTCTACCCACTCACTTGTTTGTCGGGTATGTGACAAGCATAATCTGACTCCGCTCATCCCACAGTCACTGATTCATCATGTTTATATATACGTTTATTCTGTTATGTACAAAATAATGTCATCTCTTTGGTTGAAAGTATCATTGATTCTCTAGTTTTTATCGCATATACATGATTAACAATAAATATACATATTATTTCATATAAAATTACATATTCATCATAATAAGTAATGTTGAGAAGAATTTATCTAATATAAGGTATATGTTATATTTATTTGGATATAAGGTCGGGTTCAGATTTAAAAGTTGACCCTGATAACATTCGAAGTCAAGTTAACTTTGGGTATGATCGAGTTCGAGTTCAAAAAAATAATTTGATCAACATTTATGATTGGATAAAGGCGATGCCTTACCAATCTTACTTGACTTATGTTCACCCTTAATGTTCTTGTCTTCTTGATGCTAAGGACTAATTAGATAGTGATACAACTCAACATTTTATCTCACCATGTCATGAGGTAATATAAGTCTCATCTTACCTAATATTAGAATGAATGAAAAAGCTTAATATTATATATTGGACTCATCTCTTTTTATAATGTGTACTAATTAGAAACATCTAATTGGTATGGATTCATAAGTGAGGACTTGTAAGTTGTAATCATTATCTTCTTCTCTTCTATTTTTTGATTATGGGTAGCCAATACTGCACAAAATAGGAGGTTTTACTTGTATTTTCATGGTCTTGAGGTGAGACGTGATCGTAATGATGCTCTATTTTTGTGAAAACAACACCAGATATAGATTTAGTGTACTATTTCTTAAACATACTAATAAGTTACCCGTGTATATGCACAAGATGATATTTTTTGTTACATGGTTAAAACTATACATGTTATTTGTGCATTCATATGGTTAAAATTACATATTACTTGTGCATATTTACATGGTTAATAACATACATGTTACCCCGTGTTAGAAATGTCAATGGGTACCTGAATTCGTTGTTACCCGCAAAAAAATACATGCAAACAGATCGGGTATGGGTTTTTGGATCCGCACGTAATTGAGACCCGATATTTTAAGATCCGTTGTTGGGTGGGTTAGAGTCTGGACAATGAGATACACAAACTCACAGGTACTCGGATCCGCTATTTCTACCTATATATATATATTGTTAATCCATAATATTATATTGTTAATTCATAAATGTGATTGTTAGGTTGTTAAACAATAATGTTATAATGTTAAGTAGTGATGTGATGGTGATGATAGTAGAAGGAGGTAGTGCATGATCCATAGTACGAAAGAGAACAATATAATATATTGTCACTCAAGAGCTTTGGTGTTTATATAAAACTGCTTTGGACAACCATCTATAAATACCAAGCGGCTATCTAGATAAGTTTTGAAGGAGAAAGAATAGAAAAAAAAAAGATTTCAGAATCAATTTATAGGTTATCAATAATTAGATCGTTTATTTTGTAACCCAAAATAAATAGTCAATTTAATAATATTAAATATATGATAATCATCTTAATTAAAAATTGTGAATTTCTAGCGCATGATAGTACCAAGAGGAGAAAATTAAAGAAAAAGTTGCATATAACAAGTGAGGATATGAAATGAATTTATATTATTATATGGTTAATAGATATAACAAGTGAGGATATGAAATGAATTTGTATTATTATATGGTTAATAGATAAATTTGAAAGGAATGTTATACATTCTAGTTAAAATTGTAGTTGTCAGCAAAATGAGAGTTACTAACAATTTTCCATTGGTTTCGAGGTCAGAGTAAAGGAGCAAATTCCACCTTTCATCCGTATATTCGTTAAGTAGTATCTCTTCTTTTTCTCGCCCATAGTATCGAATTAACCACCCAACATCTCCAGAACTATATTGCCTTCTGGAGCAAGACTTTTGCATTCATATCCAACTGATTTTGGCCATATACTCGTAAAAAGAACGATCAAGAATTTTTAACTGCTAAAGATTCGTAATTTCAGTATATAACAACGTAATTATCAATATCTTTTTACAGCTTTTTTACAATCATAGAAGATATATACATTTTGAACTTTGTTTAATTTCATAGTGATAAAATTAAAATCAGATATGGTTTAGCATTTTTCAACCATTTGGATCCAAATTGCAAGAGGTTGAATAACACCTAATATGGCTTATGTGGTCATAGTTATAGTCGACATGACTCTGCAAAATTATGTTATGGCTACAATCTCAAATGCGATCTCTCCCACAATAGTACCACATTTTCAAAATTGCATATTTAAATAAGTGAATTGGATGAGTTTAGTAAATTAACTTCTGATATAATCAACAAAAATTAAAAATTGCATGCTTCATCTACAATGAATCTCCCATACAAGAATATATTAAAAGTATAGTATAGTTGGACATAAATACATTAAAAAGCTAAATAAACGGGTATTGATATAATGCATGCATTTGAAGAAAAAGGTACTTAGAAGAGAAATTTGGTTCAATTCTTAGCAAATAAGCCTCCAAAACCGCCACCTTTCTTCTTTTGTGGCACTGCCACAGAGTTCTTCCGGCCACTGATGGTGCCTCCTCCTCCTTTCTTTTCCTCCACCCCCTGAAGGATAGGGTCAGTTTCTAGAAGCTGATCTTCTTTCACTAACCCTCCAATAATCCAATCCACTAATCCTTTCTCCTCTTTGCCACTACCTGCTGAACCCTTTGTTCCTGCAGAACCCTTTGTTCCTGCTGAACCCTTTGTTCCTGCTGAACCCTTTGTTGCTGCAAAAACTCTTCCAGTTGCTGGTGCAAATGGCATCATGAGTAGGGAAGCCATGAAAATCACAAGAAACTAGAGTGGTCAGAGGCTATAAAATTTTGGTTGGATTTTGAATAGTTGTGAGTGGATGCAAGTGCTAATGTTATTGATAATAATGTTTCTTGTGGCTGTTGTGTTGGGTTTCCTAGGTGACGTGGAAGCTCCATAAAACATGCTCTCCACAAGTGTCTTATCTTGTTTGTAACAAAATTTTGTACCTAAAATTTCAACATTGATAGTATTATTAGTCTTGGTAATGAGAGGCCAGGATGCAACTACACTAAAATAATGGGATAAAAATTATTAATATTTCAATATGTCAATTTAATATGTATAATATCCAAAATATTGTCAGTGTGAATATTTGTGCAAAGTCAATATATTATTTATCATTCATGTATGATTTTTGAAAAAATGGATAATAATTAAAAATAAATTGTGTATGATGAACTCAAAGTATATAAAACTCTTTTTATAGTGGGTGTTTAAATATTTTTCTTTTACTTAATATAATATGTGTAACTAAATATTCATTCACCTTCCCACAAGGCATGAGCATGATGTGTATTTTGATATACAGGTTGTTATAAGAAAAAATAGTGTCCCTGGAAAATTCCCAATTGAGAGAATATGATAAGATGGGGGTTGATCAAGGTGTGGTTGTGGATTTGACAAGTGGGTAACAGAAAACCATTATCTTTGTTTGAGTGCTTGTGGATTGCACACCACTTGAAGTAGGAATGTAGATTAATTAAGAGTGCTTGGGTTAAGAAATCAAACAAGATTACAATGTCTAACACAATTTCAAAATGTCAAAGTTTACATAAAAAAATAATATGTCTATTTCAATGTCAAAGTTTACATAAAAAAAATATGTCTATTTCACAATAATATGTTTAATGTGTTTTTAAATTGTCAAATTCGTATAAAAAAGAACCCTTTGTTCCTGCTGAACCCTTTGTTCCTGCTGAACCCTTTGTTGCTGCAAAAACTCTTCCAGTTGCTGGTGCAAATGGCATCATGAGTAGGGAAGCCATGAAAATCACAAGAAACTAGAGTGGTCAGAGGCTATAAAATTTTGGTTGGATTTTGAATAGTTGTGAGTGGATGCAAGTGCTAATGTTATTGATAATAATGTTTCTTGTGGCTGTTGTGTTGGGTTTCCTAGGTGACGTGGAAGCTCCATAAAACATGCTCTCCACAAGTGTCTTATCTTGTTTGTAACAAAATTTTGTACCTAAAATTTCAACATTGATAGTATTATTAGTCTTGGTAATGAGAGGCCAGGATGCAACTACACTAAAATAATGGGATAAAAATTATTAATATTTCAATATGTCAATTTAATATGTATAATATCCAAAATATTGTCAGTGTGAATATTTGTGCAAAGTCAATATATTATTTATCATTCATGTATGATTTTTGAAAAAATGGATAATAATTAAAAATAAATTGTGTATGATGAACTCAAAGTATATAAAACTCTTTTTATAGTGGGTGTTTAAATATTTTTCTTTTACTTAATATAATATGTGTAACTAAATATTCATTCACCTTCCCACAAGGCATGAGCATGATGTGTATTTTGATATACAGGTTGTTATAAGAAAAAATAGTGTCCCTGGAAAATTCCCAATTGAGAGAATATGATAAGATGGGGGTTGATCAAGGTGTGGTTGTGGATTTGACAAGTGGGTAACAGAAAACCATTATCTTTGTTTGAGTGCTTGTGGATTGCACACCACTTGAAGTAGGAATGTAGATTAATTAAGAGTGCTTGGGTTAAGAAATCAAACAAGATTACAATGTCTAACACAATTTCAAAATGTCAAAGTTTACATAAAAAAATAATATGTCTATTTCAATGTCAAAGTTTACATAAAAAAAATATGTCTATTTCACAATAATATGTTTAATGTGTTTTTAAATTGTCAAATTCGTATAAAAAATCAATAAGTTTACTCACCAAGACCCATGGTACCAAATGTTATACATAAAAGCATTTAATTAAATATAAATACATTCATTTGAAATAAAAATGAGAACAACAAAAATAAAACAACATGAGTAACATACCATCATAATTAAAAAAAAAGGAAGTATTACTTAATAAATAATGATATTTTTAACAATTAAAAAATATAAAAATGTACATTTCAGATTATCATTTACAAGGTTAATTAGATTTAGAAATAAAATCATTTTCATTTTGTATATATGTAATTAGTAATGGGTCGGTCTTGCATTAATTGTATAAAAATTGTACATCATCATGCATATATATTAAACTTGTAATCATTGTTTTAAACTATGGTTATTGTTACAGTCTAAAAAATTGTGATGCATATATCTTTGTTGTTGAGTGATTTTTATTACAAAAATGTTTTTGAATGTGTTACAACATAACGTCCATATGATGTGATCCAAATGCAATATGAGGTAGTTGTATTGCAATCTAATACTAGGGTGAGCATGACTCGATCATAACCACTCATCCAGTATTACCTGATCATGATTAGGTTTGAATAGGGTCGGATCTCATCGAGTCTAGGATTGGGTTCGAGTACAAAAATTAGACTTAGTCAAGATTTAGGGTTGGCTATAGGACAAACATGATGTGGCCAGACCCGTCCCAAATCACTCACTCATCATGTTTGTGTGTCTTTATCCAATTGCATACAAAGTAATGACACCTCTTTGATATAAAGTATCATTGATTCTATAATTTTTCATGATATATACGTAACTAACAATATATATTTCATTTTATATGTCAAAACACATATCCATAACAATAAGTAATAATGAGAAGATTTTATCTAAAATAGATATACATTATATTTAATTGGGTCTACAGTCAGATCTAGGTTCAAAGGTTGATCTCATCGTCATTTAGCATCGGGTTACCTTCGGGTCTAGGGCTTAGTCCGGATTCAAAAAATGTATGGACCAACATTTAAGTCACGTTAAGGGACAAACATTTACTCAGTCCAACATGACCCATGTTCACCCCTACCTAATACAATCACATGTAGAGGGTAAAAGTTCGGTTCGGTTCGATTTTTGGTGCAATTTAATGACGAGTCGAACACAAATATATGGTTCGGTTCATCTCAATTAACTTTAAATTTTATTGCAAGAACCGAACCGAACCACTCATGAAAGGTTTGGTTTGGTTCCACGATTTTCATGGTTTTTTGTTTTTGTTTTTTTTGCATCAATTGGAAGTTCAAAATGTATTACAATAGATTGTTTGTACATAAAAGAAAAAACACTACTATTATTATTTTTAGTAAAAAACTAAAACTCGTAATTGCTTGTTAGTAACATATATGACAATTATGTACTTTAAGAATAAAAAAAAGCAAATGTCTACATATATAATAGTATAATTTACAATTAGTAACATATATACTATTAGTAACATACAAAACAATTAGGGGTGAGAGTGAGACGAGTTGGGACGGGTTAAGCATGTCCCTCACCCATCCCTAAATATTGACCGAGACAATTTCTAAACTTGAACTCGTCCCTAATTAGGATGAGACACGTGATGTATGGGTCCAAAATAAGACGGGTCTAGATAGGGACGAGTTCGGGTTGAAAAATGACAAACATAGATTTTTTCTCAAATGTTTATGCATGCACAATCAAAATTATCATAATCTGTATATAAACTCAACAAAAATCTGCATCCCACATACATCGGTATATAAACTACAAAAGTTTACACAAAAATGAATACAATAACTAGCTATTAACTACCTCTTAAGTGTCGCAATGTCTTTCACAATTGTTGCAGCAATCCTTCACAATCTAGGAGAATTAAACAATGAAAAAAAGGTAAGGAATAAAGATCCTTCGCAATCTTTCACTCTTGTTGCCATATGCAATACTTAATAATTAAATTTTAATTTAAATATATTTTTTCTGACCAATCACAAGTCCATGACACATGAAGTGACACAAACTGTGGAACAGTAGATATGTACCCTTATTCAACTATTCTTATTATATAACTATAAGGGATGAGCCAAATGACCCGGACATAGACCCAAACCCGTCCTTTTTTGACAACGGGTTTGTCCCTTTTAATCAGGTCTGTCCTTTTTTATTTATTTGGACGTGTCAGACATGTCCCCAAGTCATCGGGTTGAGACGGGTCTACGAGTCGGGCCGAGTCTTGCTCACCCTTAATAACAATACAATTCACAATTAGTAACATGCATAACAATTTATTAACATATATAACATTACAATTCACAATTAGTAACATATATCAATACATGTATAACAATTTATGTTATATGTTAGTTTCAAATTCAGTACCACAGAAGTTAGAAGATGTTACAAATCATGATGACACTCAAAATGTATCATACATATAGCAATTTAGTAAGTAGTAACATATATTAGGAGTGAGCATACATGGGTCGGGTTGGGACGTGTTAAGGTTTGTCCTTATCCGATCCTAAATGTTGATCATATCGTTTTATGAACTCGGACCTAGACCCGACCCCTAAATACTGACTGAGACATCATTTAAACCCTACCCGACCCTAGACCTGACTAAATATCATAATACTCATTTTAGATAGAGTCTTCTCAATATTATTTATTATTATGAACATATAATTTGATATATAAAATGATATATGTATATATATTTTTTATCATGTATATATGATGAAAAATTTAGAGAATCAATAATATTTTCGACAAAAAATGTTATTACTTAGTGCATATTTGAATAGAAATACATACAAATATGATGATTGAGTGATAATAGGATGGGTCGAGCAAGGTCATGTTTGATTCCTACCTGATCCTAAATATTGATTGAGTCTAATTTTTGAATCTGAACCCGACCTTAGACCTGGTGAGATCCGACCCTATTTTGACCTGATCATGATCAGGTCATACCAAGTGAGCGGGTAGGGTCGGGTCATGCTCACCCCTAACATATATAATATTAACATAATAACAATTTTTTTTGCTATATTGGAAAATCAAAGAGAGAAGTAGAAAAAAAAAGAGAATTACACGAGCGAAGTCATATCTATTTGAAAAATGGGCAGAGCTCCAACAGGAGGAGAATCCAAAAAGTAAGACCCACAATAGACCCCATATATAGCTTTGACATATAATCAGCCAACAAATTTTATTTTCTATAGATGTGGTGGAATTTAACATCTCAATCTCTCTAGAGCAAAACACTAATACTATGTAGCACCGAAGCAATAGAGTCCAAGTGAATATGCATCTTCGCACTAATAATTTGAATAGCTTCAAGACAGTCACTTTCCACAATGACATCTCGATAGCCCAACTTCCAAGTCAACTTAAGCCCATGCTGAATGGCTAGCAACTCGACTTTAATAGGAGTACCATTTCCAAAATTACCACTAAATCCAGACATCCAAGAGTCGTCATGATTGCGAACGATGTCATCTCCTTTGATCGAGTGGTCATGAAGGTTGCAACTACCATCCACATTCAATTTTACTCTACCAGGCTCAGGACGACTCTAGTAGACACTAGGAACGACTTCATTAGAAAAAATAGTATCAATAGAGCACCAGTCTCTATAGTCATGGTGAACATTCCGCGAGACATAAGAGATATCCCAAAGCGTATTATCGAAAATAGACTGGTTTCGCAACCGCTAAGACCACCAAATACCTGCTAGAAAGAGACACTCATTAAGAAGCCTAGCGTGAGTCGCCATCCAAGAAGTGAACGATTGATTATTCGAGAAAGTGTGAGTATTGAAGCATATCTGATGCCAAAGAAGAATTGAGCCCTTGCAATCTCTGAAAGTGTGAAGTAAATCTTCACCGGTAGAGTTACATCTCCCACACATAGGCGTGACTGACATATGTCTCCTGAAACGAAGGTAGTTAGTAGGCACAATAAAATCTTCAACCACATATTAACAATTTAGTAACATATATAACACTATAACTCCCAAAAAATGATAATTTAACCAATAAGATTGGTTGAAGAATTCTATATTTTTAATATGTGGTTCGGTTCCAAAATTTTATAAACCATGAATCGAACATTAACAATTCCTTAAAAAAATAACCGAATCAAACATAAACAATTCCTTGAAAAAATATCCGAACCGAACCACATTTTATGGTTTGTTTTAGTTCAATTTCGCAGTTTACACCGTATCTGCTCGCTTATATCCTAATCGCATGGTTATAACTTAGTTTGACCACACCAATGATGATGTGATCCACAATCTAATATAATGTTATAATAATAACAATAAGAGAAAAAGATGATGTACTGATAATATGTATAAATTTAATTTATCGTTATAATATGATCCACCGTGCATGTCTAATGATATTAATTCTTCAAAAATAGTAATACAAATGAATAATGTATTGAATGCAATCCATAAATATTATTGTATAATAATAATATAATATCAAATACCAGGCCACTTTTGACACAGGATGTGGCGGGAACCAAATCAAAGCGCGCTATGTTTTCCCGCTAAAGAACAACATTTCAGTCTCCATCAGATAGCATCATATAATTCCAATTCTTCAACATTCTATCATCAAATCAAACCTCTCATACCATTCATCGCTTCGATTCATCCCAATTTTTTCTACAATGCCATCAATTTCCGCTAATTCATCTCCTCAGAAACGCGTATTGAGATCTCACGCTGCGGCGTTGAAGGTTCTGATCACTTCCCCGTCGGGACCTACACTTCCGTCACGGTGCAGGAATTCGATTCCCTTCACTTCTCTTACTGTGAGTGAAAAATATAAAAAACTCAATTCTAGAAGGTTCTATTTCTTCAGCTTCTATCGAGATATTGTTTTGATTAGTTCTATTTGATTATCTGCAGAAAAATGATGTTGTTTCGATTCGTTCTGGTGATAAACAAGCTGAATCGGATTGTGTTGCTCCAAAACCGGAACGTGATCCGATAGGTAGTGAACGTTTTTTGATTAGATTATTGTCACTTTTTACATTAATTTTATGAAATTTAAGAACTCGGTCGGTATAATAAATGAGAGAATTATGTAACTAATATTCTCACTTCAATTTAATTCCATAGTAGCCACTGCTTTGGATTCCACTCCTCAGAAGCATAAAGTAAGATCTCGTGCGGTATTGGAGGCTTCAACATTACCCCCTGCAACTCATTCACCATCCAAATGGAAATCACAGAGACGGTGCATCAGTGCAAGCCCGCACACTTCTCTAACTGTGAGTGAAACAAAAAATTAATCTCAGAATGTTTGACTTTCTTATTCATCTGCTGAGAATTTGTTTTGACTCCTTTTACTTGATTGATTATTTTCAGGAAAGCAAGGTTGATTCAGTTTGCGGTGGTGATGCACAAGCTAAAGGCAAACTTAAATGGAATCCCAATGGTGAGTGAAGTTTGTTTTCAATTGAGTATTCTGTTGAAAAAACTTGGGGAGAAATATGGATAGAGAAATTTAACAAATGAAAAAATTGATAGGTTTCTGGAAATGAAAAGATGAAGTGAGGGATATTATTTTATAAAAAATGTATGGGTGGGTTTGAGGTAGAATTCTTTGAAGGAGGGCGCCATTGCAGTGAGATATTTGAGAGTGAAAAGATGATAAAAGGCTGTAGTTTATTAAATAATAGGAGCTTTGTATAAGTAACTAGTATTTGTTTACCTGATATGAATGTGTCCTGTTTGGGG
This sequence comes from Lupinus angustifolius, assembly GCF_001865875.1. Classification (NCBI taxonomy): domain Eukaryota; kingdom Viridiplantae; phylum Streptophyta; class Magnoliopsida; order Fabales; family Fabaceae; genus Lupinus; species Lupinus angustifolius. Next base: position 21,024,572 of record NC_032010.1, read on the forward strand.
AATAGATGGTGAGCAATTGAGAGTGGTGAAGGAGGCATTGCACGTGTCCACTGAACCTTCTAGAATTGCATGCCGTGAGGATGAGCAGAATACAGTTTTGGAGTTTTGTAAGGCATGTGTTGAGCAAGAGAAGGCTGGAAGCTTGTACATTTGTGGATGTCCGGGAACAGGAAAATCATTAACTATGGAGAGAGTGAAAGGGCTCTTACTTAATTGGGCTACAGAGGTATGTATAAATATAATTGTGGTTTTAGAGTTCAGTGACTTTTATACGATTCATGGCAAATGATTTGTAATAATATTACAGTTGTACATGTTACATGGATGTCTGCTTTCTGCTTTAATTCTATTATTACGTTCATTTGTTTCTTATTAAATGGTTTGGATATGAAAGGCCAGTAGAGATTATTGTAAGTATCCCATAACATAATAGACACAATTAGCATGGGTATTATTTGACAACCACATCTATTTAGACTTCTATGATTCTGCGATGTATTAGATTTATGGTCTGAGGAGTATGCACTTGTTGCATATATGTTGAAATTATTGCCCTTCATTGTTATGTGGGTGTTTGGCTTACTGTTTGGGTTATTTTGTCATTGAATTTTAATCTCCAAGCTATGTTTTGAATAGAAGTCAGAATATTTATTTTCTTCTGTTCATCTAAAATTGTTTTTGTTTAATTGAAAGTAAAGAAGCTATTATGTAAATCTCTCAGTATCATATGCCTTAAACAAGTCTCCTTAATTTATCATAAAGAAGCCAATGTGTGTGCTCTTTGCTGCTTATTTATTTTTACAATTGATGATCCATAGAATTTGATTTAGAAAATAGATTATTTCATGGCTTTGACCTCAATTGCTCTCTCTAAAATATAATGTTCTTTTTGTTCCACGAACTTACACAACTACCTGTATGGTTTCCAGGCAGGCTTCGTGCGCCCAGATGTTTTATCTGTAAACTGTACTTCCTTTGTCAACACATCTGACATTTTCACCAAGGTAGAGACACTAAATCACTTTTTAGCTAAATTAACATTTCTCTTTTACTGACATGAAATTGTTCTCAGATACTTGAGTTAAACCAATCACCTGGGAAAAAGATTTCAGCAACACCCTTAAGACAACTCCAGAACATGTATTCTCAAAAGTCGTCTAGAAATAACATGGTGTAAGAAACATATCTTCACTTTGAACAGTGATACATATCAACATACTGTATTGCTTTCTTTTATGTATTTAATCAGACTGCTACTTGTTTCTGTAATTTGGACTACATTAAAGATTTAATTTGTCTCTATTGTGACAGATTGATACTTGCTGATGAGTTAGATTATCTAATAACCAAAGATAGGGCTGTGCTCCATGATCTTTTCATGCTCACCACCTTACCATTTTCCAGGTGTATTTTAATAGGTAAATTCCTCACAGGAGTAAAGTTGTGTCTTTTGGATTGTCACACATTTTGGGCTATTCAAAACTTACTGTACTTATTTTTATACAGGGATAGCAAATGCAATTGACCTAGCTGATCGTTTTCTTCCAAGGCTTGCATCATTAAGCTGTGAGAAATCCTGTCTTTTAGTTTACTTACAAAATTCCCATGCTGCTTTTAAGTTGTGGGCTGATTCAATGACCTCAGCAATGAAGCTAGCCTTTTTTTCTACTTTTATATATCATTCCACATTTCTTGTTTTCCTTTTATATGATATAATTTCTTCCCTCTGTTTTCTTCCAGGCAAGCCTATTGTTGTAACTTTTCGGGCCTACTGTAAAGATCAGATCCTTAGGATTCTACAAGAAAGACTAAGCGTAAGATCAATGTGATTGAACTTAAATGACTAGTATGGTTGTGTCACTGTCTGATTGAACTTTGGTTGATGACTAGTTTTTTGTATAAAATGTTTCAAAAATCTACCTACCTACATGTTACAACTTGGTTGAGGATAGGGTTAAATTTCTTTATATCAGAATATTATTTACTAATAGCTGTTTGCCTTATCTCAGGAGCTTCCTTACATTGTCTTCCAACATCAAGCACTAGAACTCTGTGCCAGGGTAAGTTCATTTATCACTGTCCAGAAGATAACTATACATTTGATGTCATCTAGAACAATCTACATTGTGATCTTAGTTGCATTCAATAAGAAAAACTAAATTAATCCCTTGCTAATGAAGCATTCTAATTCTTTTTGGATCTACTGTCTTACAAGTCATTGGGTCTTGCTTTTGCCATCAATGCTTAATAACTTCGGCTGTAGAAGTATTTCCAAATTAGCTAGGCTTACCATAAATATTGAATTTCATGTGCATGATTCGATAAACTCAACCATATTTGTTACTTTAGAAATGCCCCGTGGGCTGATAGCCTAATTGAAAAGAGTGTTTGCTTCTTTTTTATTATTTTCTCTCATTCCTCTTCAAATTGAAATTAAAATGTTGTCGCTTATTTGAATTCCCCAAGTAGTTTTTGCTGAGTTTTTTTATTACCTAATGATTGAAGGGACATTAGAAAGTGATTTAATAATAATGATTCATCTTGAAAGCATGTATAAATTCAAGAGGATAATTTGGACTACACATTGCAGAAAGTTGCTGCAGCTTGTGGAGATATGCGGAAAGCCCTTTGCATATGCAGGTCAGCCATTTTTATCACTATTATTAGCTAATGACCATTTCTGGATTTATGCACATATAATGAGTGCACCTATTTTTCTATGTACAGTCTAAATTTGGATTTGACTTGCACGATAGGCAGAATCATCAAAATCTAAATGTTAACTATAGATTGGAGTATTGCCATATCTAAAACAATTTGACATTCTGTGTTCAGTATTCCTGTGGCCTTGTGACCTTCCCCCTCCCCCTACTGATGTGATTCTCATATTCTGGTGTGCTTATTGACTTAATGTTCCCTACTGGCGTGATTTTTGTATTCTTGTCTGCTTATTGACTTAATGTGTGCACTTTATTAATTTTTTTAAAACTGAAATAAATGGAGATATACACTGAAATTGTCCTATGTTTCTGTTCATCTTATATGGTGGTAGGTATTTCAAAAGTTTTGAACTTGCGTGTGAAAAATATTGATAGACTTACAAGATGACATGGGATTGTTGAGTTCTTCTTTGCCAATATAGCTATATTAAAAGCTGAGTTCAGGGCATGTCCCAAGCCTCTGATTGCTGATGTGATAGTATTTATAGGTAACCACCAATGCAGAGAGTAAATCCTGCTATTTGTCTCTAATTGATAGGTCATTTGTTATCACCATCTGCCCTCAGCCAGGCTCTTAGAGTTGCAGAACTTTACACCACCCTTGCCTATTTTGTGCCAAAAAAATGAAAGCTTAAAATTAATTATTTTAAGGTTTATTTTATTTCCAGGAGTGCGATAGAGATGCTAGAAGCTGAGATTAGAGAATCTACCAGCAAGTCAAATACTTCATTGGAAGAGAAAGCATCATCTGAACAAAAGACCACCACAACTTCTGATCATATGAAGAAACATGAGTTTGATACTGTAAGCCCTCAATATTCAACTTCTAATTCAGAGTCCTACGTCGGGCTGATAGTTTTGTTTTAAAAACAAAATGATGACAGCTTAAGAAAGGAGAGAATAAAACTGGTTTGTGTGTGGCATGCATTTGTTCAGATTCATTGGAAACAGTTTGGATATATATATATAGAGAGAGAGATTTGTGCATAATTTACTCAAGTAGGTACATCTGTTTATAGTTGTTGCTTAAGATACTTAAAATTGATTGCAGGTAAGGATTGATCATATGGCTCTTTCCTTGTCAAAGACATACAGGTCACCAGTGGTGGACACAATACAATCTCTTCCGCTTTATCAGCAGGTAACCATGAATTAGGATTTACAGATACCCTAATGTGAACTGCCATGAACTAAAGGACAGTCTTTTACTTCCACTGCACTTCACCACAATTGTACTGCTTTTACAACTTGATCTTATTTTGCAATGTTTAAATGCTATTTTTATAATATTTTATGGATCTATACTGTCTGCAGATTGTACTCTGCTCTTCCATGAAACATTTCCGTGGAACTAAGAAAGAAACAATCCTTGGCGAGGTTTGCTTTCAGAGTTTCAGTTTTTAAAATTATGATTTCACTTGAAAAAGGTTCAGTTCCATCCCAACTTACACATTTTAATTTCCAAAATTGTAAAATTGGTACAGTTGTATAAATCTTACATGGGAATATGCAAATTGTCACAAATTCAACCGGCTGGGTTCTTGGAATTTTCAGATATGTGCAGAGTGCTAAATGACCAGGTATTTTCATGTAGTCAACAATTGATTTGTTTATGTATTTTGAGAAGTACCTTTCTGCAATTACATAAATCTTGTTATTCAAAAAATGATGGAATATATGTAAATAACTGCAGGGGCTTATTAAACTAGGACAATCGCGGGAGGATAAATTGAAAAAGTTGACACTAAAAGTAGATGAAGCTGATATTACTTTTGCACTGCAGGTAATCTTGTCCTTTAAGCCATTGGATGATGAGTTTTTGTATTTGGATTGTTAATACATGTTTAAAATAATTCTTTGCCATAAATTCCATGATGCAGGGAATCCGTTTTTTTCAAAACTGTATCCAATGATTCTGTTCAAGCAGATAAACTTGGTGATGTATTGTTGATTCTTTCATTTTCTAGTTCTTCACACCATATATCAAGGTTAGAACCTCTTGGTTTTATATGCTTTACACGCATCTCTTTTTCTGTAATGTATATACTTCTTACATGTGCAAATGCCAGTGCGGTTTTGGCCTTCTCTTTCATTCAACTGTGCCTCATTTTCCTTCAAAATTCTAATAGCTTTTGTTTCATTGTGCATTTGCAGGGTTGATTATGTTCAGAAAATTTTATTCTTTATTTGTACATATGCATGATTGATAGTGGAGATAAAGGGCTGAAACAACTGATGGAGAAAGATAATGTGGTAATCAAGGTGGAAGAGATAAAGGAGATGGCTAGGAACGCGGTTCTTAGTGGTTGTTCTTCTTTCACTTCTATTGGAAAACTTTTGATACTATGAAACATGGAAATTGATTGATATTGTTGCAAAATTGTACCTTTCTTTCATAATGGAGTTATACCTTAGAAGCACCAATTTTATAGTATGAAAATGATATATGTAAAAGAATAATCTTTAGTGACCTAAATTAGTCTCGAAAATTATTATCATGGACTAATATAGTTCTTGACTACAAACTCACATGCATCTGTATCTGGTTCATGTTGCTGTAAATCATACATTTACTGTGTCATTCATACTATTAAATAGTATAATTAACTTACTAAACAATATCTCTTTAAAATTATTGATGTATTTTGTAACAAATAAAAAAATAATAAAGAGACATTGATTTTTATATTATTTATTTTGCAGACCAGATAAGTAAAAATTGGGCACTTAGATACACCGAAGCTTTTGTTCTTAGTCTTTGCTATAGCCTGCAGAAAAACTGAAGATAAAAGCTGATAACAAATTCATGCTGATTTAACATTGGTTGTAAGAGACCATTAAAAATGACAAAATAGTTGATAAACTCAACATACCAAAAGACAAATTGATCACTGCTATCATAGCACGATTGAAGCAATCAAATGAAACAAACTAACTAACCATAGAAATAATATAAGCACTTCATCAAATTACAGGTTATCAGATGTTCAGCTTACTCTAACACTCATTTCTCTAAATGACAGAGGATAGCCCGGACCTCAAACATTATTGCCTTTACCTTCTTGATCTCTTCTCTTCTCTCACATCATCGTATCTTACTTTTGACTGTGATTGATAAGTTCTATATGATCTGCTATCTTGCTTCCTATCATAATCTTCTTTTGATCTTGGCACAGATTCATCTTCATTGTCCTTTCTTGATCTCCTTTCTTCCCGGTTAATGTGAGCTTCTCTTGATCTATGTCCAAAATCATCATCATCCTGCCTCCTGGGTCTTTTATCCTCCCTTGTATCAGAATCTCTAGACTTAGGTTCAAACTCGACATCATCTGGCTTTCTTGAACTCTTGTCTTCCCTCCTGTGATGATCTCTTTGGTCCGGTTCCATATCATCATAATCATTCCTTCTTGACCTTTTTTCTTCTCTCCTATGTTGATCTTCTCTTGACCTGCGTTCAAATTCATCATCTTCGTGCCTTCTTGATTTTTTTTCTTCCCTTATAGTATTATTTTCTCTACCCTCAAATATATCATCATCATCATGCCTCCGCAACATCTCTCTCCTATCACTTCGCTTGGGTTGGCTGTCTAATCCCCTCTCATTGTCATGGGCTCTGGAGCGCAAATCTTTGTCTCTAGTTTCTGGAATACGATTTGAATGGTTGCCAGGTCTTCCCTCTCTTTTGGGACCTTCAAATTTGTCATTACCCCATTTTGAACTGTTATCCTCCTGACCCCAACCAGTGTTTGCAGCTCTCTGGACAAAGGACAATAAAGACAGTTAAGAACTCATACAAACAAAATAACAGCTGGACAAACTAACATTTGCATCTAAGAATTAATTCCAAAATAAGGATGTTTCATAACATGAAAAACTTCAAAAGTTCAACTATGTGCAACGCAGAAAGTGAGGAGAAACTATACAGAGCCGAGGAAGAAATAGATTATCAAGACAATCATAAAGTTACTCAAAATAGAATTATCAAGATAATCATAAATCTGATAATTTTCTGATTCTAAATGTTGAAAAAACATTACCCAAACATGTACCTCAGCTTATAAGTAGGTTCTTTTAAAAAACTTAAGTGATTTTTTTGAGAAGTAATCCCAAACAAACGCATTCCATGTGCCACTTTTGTACTATATACTAATGCTCGTATTAGATATTGGTTTTGGAATCATAAACAAAAGTTCCAGGTGCAACTCAATTCCAATTCTGTTAAGACTGAAATCAGCTTTATCATAAAGTTTAAGGACACGGGCTTATTAGTTTTACATGAAAGCATAAGTAAACGAGTTGAAGCTTTGGACCTTAGAGAAACCAAGTTGAACAAACAGCAAAACACTGGACAATAATATTTGAATAAATCTAATAAAGTTCTCACTCAAAGTATACATCAATCATCAAAATTAAGGCATGACTAAATTTTGATCAAAATACTTCAGCATTGCCTATTAAAGCCTCTGTGCAACTACTTCATCCACCATCCTGACAGGAAGATTTCCTTAAATGTGACCATCAAAGTTCTTGTTTCCACTCATTCTGGGGTTTTGGGGTAGAGGGGAAAACAAGGTTCTCTGTTGTAAGACAAGCTTGTCTTCTCATCTCCTTGTGGGTTTCTGCTATGGGTTTATTAAGGGTATTTTCAAGTCGAGAATGCAAAGGGGTAGACTAGGTTACGCTCTTATCTCTATGTTTTCCTATTGTCCTTTTTTCCTTTGTGGTTTCTACTTGCCTACGAGGATTTCTGATCCTCCTGTTTTTGATTTATTTCGTTTTTCAATTATTTTTCTATTATAAAAGAGACACCAAAACAGAAGGAAAATGAACATAGACACCCCTATACTTTATACCTTTTGCAAATAGGCACCATCAACTATTGATTCTTCCCAACCAACCCTTGAACTCCCAATTAGTCCTTAAACTCTATCTATAAATAAAATAGAACCCTTATGTTAACTTACAGTTAAGTTCACTAATGGGGGAAAACAAACCATTCATTTTCAATAAATCTAACCGTTCATCTTTGATGTCTGATTTTTTTTTGTTTCTCACCCCTAAACAATTATCACTGCTGTTATTCCGTAAAGAAGATCACATTATCTCTACACTCACACACCAAAGCAATGCTTAATTGTTGATTTGCAAACAAACCATACATCCACATATACAAAGACCCAAACTTAATTGATCCACGTTCGATTTCAACAAATAAAAAACTTACTCCACATCATCTCATAAAATAAGCCAAAAAATCGCATATGAACACTAAACCAAATTGTTCAATCCAGGCATAGCATTTGTGGACTATTATTGAAGCAAATCTTACTTGTTCATCATGAGAAAACTTGCAGCCAGCTCCACGAGTACATTCGCCTCTTTGGAAAGCTCGACAAACACCACGAGCCTCCCTTTTCTGGCGTTCCGTCTCTTCATCCTCCTCTTCCTTCTTCTTATACTTATCCACATGATCAACCCTAATAATTCTCCCTAAAATCTGTGCTCCATTCAGATTATCTAATACAAAATTTAAAAAAATTAGAAATCAATTCATCAACAAACCCTACAAATAAAAATATTATACGAGAGAGAAACGAACCAACAGCGAGAGTCGTGCTTCTTTGATCTTCATATGCAATGAATGCAAAACCCTTAGATTTTCCGGTACCTTTATCTCTGACGAGATTAACATCGACGACTTCACCATATTGAGCGAAAACGGCGATGAGATCACCTTCGGTGAGATCGAAGGGAATGCCGCCGACGAAAATGTAAGCGGAATCTTTGTATTTGGAGTGCCATGAAGCTTCTTCGCCGATGCCAAGTGCTGCTTCTTTTGAGTTAATGTTCTGAATTCGTTTCACCAGTGTCAATGGATTCATAGTTTTCGATGACTATGGTTCTATGTCAAGACCTAACTCGATTTCATATAATGGTTTTTCTATGAGCTTTATATTTTGTGACATTAATTTGTTTTTCAATTCTAATTTTAATATAAAGTATAAGATTTATATTTTGTTGTAATATCTATTCATCCACATGTAGTGAATATATTATTATTATCAATTGTTGATGTATTATTTATCTTTTTAAATAATTAAATATGATTGATGTTTTCTTTTATATATACTAGTGTGTCGTCTGTGTCGGTCATTCACATTTATTTTATTTTATATAGAATGTATTATTTTCATATTGTATTATTTAAGAAAACTATTATGTGATATAAGCTGTAAATTAAAAATGAAAGTAAACTGTTATGACTAAGTAATTTATCCACATTTTAAATTTAATGTCGTAATCAATATAATTTACTTATTCATTGAAAAAGTTACATCAATTTGGAAATGAGAGGTTTAAGAATTGATGTGGTAGTTAAAAATGAAACATTAATTTACATTAAGAGAAATATAATATTTAGAAACATGAAATTAGGATTACTCCATAGAAGTTATTTTATATTTTCCTTTTATCTATTAGTATAAAAGAATAGTATTGATAAACATGAAATTATGAATTATAAAAGATAAAGTAAGGAAATATAAAATACTTCAACGATAGTTATTTTATGTTTTTCTAATTTCTATTAGTATTAGTATAAAAATTTATATAAAATACTTCATGGTTATTTAATGTTAATTAATATTAGTATAGAAGATAAAGTATGAAAACATAAAATATTCCAAAGATATTTATTTTATATTTTTCTAATTTCTATTAGTATTAGTATATAAATTTATATACAATATTTCATGATATTTGTTCTTTACTAGAACACAAAGATACGGACAATGGTTGATCAGCTGCTGAGGTACGAGAAGAGGATAGTCGTCAAAGTAGCAGGATGAGGTAGGAGAGCTGGACCCGCCGGTGGAGGTACCTGAAAAGGTTCTCCGACGATCAAGTCAGTGTATGAACTAAGTAAAATGGGGATACGAGAGTAGTGAAGATAGATGGCAGTAGAGTGAGTAATATTAGAGAGTAAAGAGGTTAAGATACTTCATGTTGGTAGATATCCCTATTTATAGAAGGGAGAGTTGACATTGGGTTCTTGGCTGGTGGGGCGACGCATGGCCGACCAAAGGTGTTGTCGGGAGTTGCTTTTCCCGTGTCAGGCGGTCTGCCAGGACCGTACAGTGTGTCATTCTTGTCTTTTAGCCTGTGGTTGGTTTGGTAGCCGTTCTGCTATGCTGGCAGGTGGGTTGGTGAGGTACTGAAGGCATGCTGTCTCTTAGGTCAACTCTGATGGTCCCAACACGCGGGCCCCACCTTGACGACCAAGCATGAGACTCTTCGGTTCGTCGGGTAGGAACAGTTGCCTCCAGTCTGCCAGGATGTTGGGCGAGCATGCTGGGAGACTCTATACGAGCTTCGTTTGATTTGGGTGTGGGATCCACCCCGGCGACCAAGTTTAAGACTCTTCGGTTCGAGCATGCTGGGAGGCTCTATACGAGCTTCGTTTGATTTGGGTGTGGGATCCACCCCGGCGACCAAGTTTGTGACTCTTCGGTTCGAGCATGTTGTGACTCTTTGGTTCGAGCATGTTAGGAACAGTTGGTTGTTCTCAGTCTGCCAGGATGCTGGGCGAGCATGTTGGGAGGCTATACCTTCTTCAGGGCGGTCTGACCGTATGAGATTTGGCGACCTCAGATTGAAAGGACGTTGACTGAGTTGGCTAGGGCGCCGGACGAGGACGGTTAGAGACGCTTCCGGACTCGGTGATTGTCTAACTGGGCGTATGGATCTATCTTGAGCAGCTTGGCGTTTCTTTGAGACTTTATGATGTGTCTCCTTAGTTCCCCGCGCCATGTGGTAGGTATTAATGACCTTGGGTAGTGTATCAGCTGGAGTAGGACGTTTCATCATTATCTACTGTGACCCTTAATGTCCGCCGAACTTTGTTGTGTCCTGGGAGTGACCGCTGGTCATTTAACTGCCAGCACGTGGCACGACCTTTGGTTTCCGCCGAATTTTCCTCGTTTTTCGGGTTTCCATTGGATTGCACTTGAGTGTTTTTCTACGGCTCTGATGAGGATATGGATGGGCCTAGTAATTTGGCCCATGGTCCAGGTTCCTCTATAAATAGAGGGTCTTGTGACATTTTCTCTTTTACGTATTTTCAAAAAACCCTTGAATTCTTTCTGCGACTTCTTGCTTCCAGCGTGATCTCCTTTTGGATTCTTCCTAATTCCAACTTCTTCAAAAAACCCAGGTAACATTCTGTTCTTCATGGTTTTCATTTGTGATTACGAGTCTGATTCCGACGTGGAGATCCTTCCTGGACCTCCACCGTGTTTCCAAAGGTTGCCACATTTTTCTTACACATTGGTGGAGGTTCTTGAACCGTTGAGCGTCGTCCCTCCTCCTCCCAAATGTGGAGGTGCAGGGTTTCACTGGAGGGGCGCCGATGATTATTTGGCCTCACTGCGTGCCAAGTATGGGCTCAATTTGAGCGACAATTCCGAGTCTGAGTCTGAGTCTGAGTCTGGGTCTGAGTCTGATGACTCTTGTGATGGCAGGTTCATGACAACGAGGACATATAAGGCGAAGGCTCCGCAACTGTCTATTCCGGCGGAGCTGGCCGAGGAGGATTCGCGCTATTGGTGGGTGGACAGAGAAGTGCTTGGGACGCCTAGCACGTTACCCTATGGGAGTTCCCTCAGCCTACCTGTGGCCAAAGAAACGTTTCACGGTTACGAGGCCAGTGCCCCTAAGTCAGTGGAGAGGGTCTGCTATGACTTCGCCAAGGAGAGAAAAGACAAATACACCTTCTTCCTGTACGAGGCGTACGTCCGACGCTTGGGGCTTCGTCTGCCACTGGAGGAGTGGGATATTCAAATTCTGGTGCACCTACAGATTGCACCGAGCCAACAGACCCCAAACTCGTGGGGGTTTATTCGGGCGTTCGAGATTATGTGCCGAGCGGCAGGCATCCCTTGCACTCTAAAGCTATTCTTCTGGATGTTCCGGGTCGGTCACCGCACCAATTCCGATGAAGATAAGGAAGGGCGCCATGGGTGGACGAGTCTGATATCTCGGCCAAAACGAGGGTTGTTCATGCCGTTTTCTTCAAATGAGAAGAAATGGAAGGGCGGGTACTTCAAGGTCAACGTCAGGCGGGCGTGGAATGACTGGTGTCTTAGCAAATCCGGCGAGCCGCAATTTCCATTTTCTTGGAAGAGGGACATCCATCAACGCCCTTCCAAGGGCTTTTTGGTGGAGACTGGGGACTTATCTCCGGAAGAGGTGAAAGCTGCTGAACTCATAACTTATTGGATTGACGAGGGGGGAATTCTTCCTTGCTCGGCGATCCGTGATGGGGGCGGGGCTTTAGTGGACCTTGTCGGTGGGTGGACTGGATTTCGACTTCTTTTACTGCTTTGCTTGTATGTATTTGCTTATCCTGTTATTAACGTTTTTCTTCTTCTTTGTGCAGTCGAACTAAAAGCCAAAATGAGTGAGAAGGACGTTGTTGCTTCCAAGCGTCAGAAAACGTCATCCCCTGTTCCCTGTCCTACTGAGGGGTCCCCCAGTCACACAGATGCGCCGCCCTCTTCAGAGAGTGGGGGACAGCCTGAGAATTTGGTGGAGCAAGAGCTGGTCCAAAGGGTTCTCGAGACGCCCCCTGTTGTGCCTACTGAAACAGTTCTTCCTGCTGATCCTACTGGAAACCCTCCGTTCGCATCGACTGGGGAAGAAGCCGGTACATCGGCGCCCCCTTCCTCTGGGCAGACAGCTGGAGCGGATGTTGGCCGTTCTTCTGAGCCAAACAGGAAGAAAGGTTCTAGGGGGAGTCAGGATCGCATTTCTCCCGTTAGTGTCCCCAGGGTGATTGAGCAGGCGCTCCTCAATGCCCATGCCAAGGAGACCTTCGACAAGTTACCCCTGTACGTCCTGCTACAGAACGCGAAGGGAAGTGCTGTCCTTATTGCTTCCATCCAGAAGTATTTTGAGACAGACGGGGCTCAAGAGTAACGCCTGGCGGATCCGATTGGGCGAGGTCGCCAAGGCCCAGGCGGCGTATCTATCAACCCGCGTGGGGTTTTTGGAAAGTGACAAGGTGAAACTCACCGCCCAGGTGATGGAACCCGAAGGGGCGGTCCGTGCCAAAGATGAAGCGCTTCGTCGGCGACAAGGGGAGGCAGTAGCTTTGAAAAACCGTCCTGAGGCTGCCGAGTGAGAAAAGGCCGGACTTCTGGGGCAGGTGCGGGCATTGGAGGAGGAGAAGGCGTCTTTTGAGACTCGGGTACGGGCATTGGAGGAGGAGAAGGCGTCTTTTAAGACTCGGGTACGAGCATTGGAGGAGGGGCAGGCGGCCGCTGAGACTGAAAAAGAGCAGCTGGAGAAAGCTCTGGGTGAAGCCGCCGTGGATGCTTAAGAGAGTGCCTAGTCCCAACTAGCTCTGGCATTTCCAGACAAAGATTGGTCTTGGATGCAGTTGGTGGCCTATGTGGAAGATGGGCGCCTACTGGTGGGGGGTGACGACGGTGAGCCGGTCTTGATGTCTTTTCCTGACCAGGGTGGGGGAACTTTGTAGTTTTTATTTTTTATTACCTTGTAATTTTGCCCCTTTCTAATCACCTTGTAACTTGTTTCTCTTTTAATGAAAAATATTTGCACTAATCTCCTTTATTAAATTCTACGTGCAATTCCGTATAACAACTGGACAATGTGTTTCTTGAACAATTTGAATGTGATAGATTTAGTTCTGAATTTGAACGCCTTCAGCCAGGCGAACGTAAGCGCAAAACGGTCCCTTGGTGATTGTAGAAAATCAATAAGTGGAATGGCGCCGGGTATGGGGGGCGAAGACCAGCCACTTGAGTAAAGGTAAGAACCATAGAGTTTGCACTAGGCAAGGGGGGCGAAGACCAGCCATTTGGGTGAAAATAAAAACCACTGAGTCTGCACCAGGCAAGGGGGCGAAGACCAGCCCTTTGAGTGAAAGTAAAAACCATTTAGTTTGCAACGAGTGAAGGTAAGAAATCATTATGAGGTGGCACCGGGCAAGGGGGCGAAGACCGGCCCCTTGGGTGAAAGTAAAAACCACTGAGTCTGCACCAGGCAAGGGGGGCGAAGACCAGCCCCTTGGGTGAAAGTAAAAACCATTCAGTTTGCACCAGGCAAGGGGGGCGAAGACCAGCCCCTTGGGTTAAAGTAGAAGATCAGGGCTGGGAAATGATTCATCAAAACAATTGCAGAGTATAATATCTCAATCATATATAAGTGTAAAAGATAACAAAAGAAACGACCAACCGCGCATGGGGTTGTCGGTTAGGCATAAAATATTCGGAGGTTGGCGGCGTTCCAAGTTTTGGAGATGTTTTTTCCTGCCAAGTCTTGAAGCTTGTATACTCCTTTGACGATCTTGCTGATGACGCGGTAAGGCCCTTCCCAATTGGGTCCTAACTTGCCTTTCCCCCGTCCTATGTCTGCTCTCCTTAATACCAGAGTTCCTTCGGGAAATTGGCGGGGAACGACTGAAGAGTTGAATTTCGCCGCAGTTTTGTTTTTAATGCTTTACTCTCTCAGACGGGCCCTTTCTCGGATTTCTTCCACTTCATCGAGGTTGTTTCTGAGGAGGGATTGATTATCGCCCTCGTTGAATTGAATTGTTCGCCAAGTAGGTTCTCCTATCTCGACTGGGATCATGGCCTCTGCGCCGTATGTTAAGTTAAATGGTGACTCGCCGGTCGTAGAGTGGGGAGTGGTTCGATAAGCCCACAGTACGTGATGGAGTTGATCTGGCCAATTTGCCTTTGACTCGTCTAGCCTTTTCTTTATCCCTTTTAGGATGACCTTGTTTGCTACTTCGGCCTGTCCGTTAGTCTATGGATGTTCTACTAAAGTGAAGTGTTGTTTGATATGGAGGCCTGATAACAATTCTTGGAATCTTCGATCGGCAAACTAGGTGTCGTTATCCGTTACTATGGCGGACGGGATGCCGAAACGAGTGATTATGCTTCGCCAGGTGAACTTCTGGATATTTGCTGAGGTGATGGTAGCCAATGCTTCTGCTTCTATCCATTTAGTGAAGTAATCTATGGCGACAATCACAAATTTCTGTTGTCCCGCTGCTTGAGGGAAAGGTCCCAGGATGTCCATACCCCACTTACAGAAAGGCCAAGGCGCTTGTGTTGTGGTTAGTTCTTCTGGTGGGGCTTCGTGGAAATCGGCGACAAGTTGGCAACGAGTGCATTTTCGAGTGAGGTCTGTCGCGTCCTTTTCCATTGTGGGCCAGTAGTACCCAGCACGTAACACCTTCTTAGCAAGTGAGGCGGCGCCCAAATGATGCCCACAACTTCCCTCGTGAACTTCCCCGGGGACGTAATCCGCCCGATCCGGACCAAGGCATTTGAGCAAGGGGGCGGTGAATCCTCGTCGATAAAGTGTTCCCAGGAGCAGGGTGTACCAAGAGGAACACCTGAGGAACCGCTGCTCTTCCTTCATGTCGGAAGGTATGGTGCCATGGAGGATGTATCGGATGAAAGGGCCCATCCAGTTGTCTGGGATCTCTACCCGTTCCACTGTCATGACACTTGGGTGGTAGACTGTTCCTTGGACGACGGACCGATTGTTCCCGAGGCATTTGGTACTGGCGAGTTTGGACAAGATATTTGCTCGGGCGTTGTTTTCACGGGGCACATGTTGAATGGTCGCTTCATCGAAGTCGGCAATGAGTTCTTTCACTTTTAGCAGATATTTCCCGAGGAGGGCGTCCTTGGTTTGATATTCACCTGTAATTTGAGATACAGCTAATTGAGAATCGCTGCAAATTAATACCTTATGGGCGCCCACTTCTTTTGCTAGCTGTAGTCCGGCGATGCACGCCTCATATTCTGCCTCGTTGTTGGACGTTTGAAATGTGAAAGTGAGGGAATGTTCAATGGTTACTCCTTGCCCATCTTCCAGCAGAATTCCAGCCCCGCTGACTCTCGGGTTAGAAGGTCCATCGACGAAAATAGTCCAGACATGCTCCAAATCGCCCTCTAGTGCGGCTAGTTCGGCCACGAAGTCAGATAGGACTTGGCTCTTGATGGCCGTGCAAGGTTCGAAACGGATGTCAAACTAGGAGAGTTCTATTGACCATGTGATCATCCGCCCGGCCAACTCTGGCTTGTGCAAAATTTGCCTGATTGGCTGATTAGTTCTGACAATTGTTGTATGAGATTGGAAGTACTGGCGTAATCTTTGTGTGGCGACCAACAATGCATACGCCACTTTCTCCAGCTTCTGATACCTCAATTCCGGGCCTTGCAGGGCCTTGCTTGTGAAATAGACCGGGTTTTGACCTTCTGTCGTTTCTCGTATCAGTACGGTCGCTACTGCTCCGTCGGACACGGCCAGATATACATACTGAAGTTCGTCAGGTAATGGTTTGGAGAGAATTGGCGGGGCGGCTAAATATTGCTTGAAAGTGTTGAACGCCGCTTCGCAACTCTCAGACCATTCAAACTTCTTGCTCTTCTTCAATAACTGGAACAAAGGAAGTGAATGCTTTGCAGCGGACGGGAGAAACCTGGACAGCGCAGCTAGTCGCCCATTTAACCGTTGGACCTCCTTGACCGTGCGGGGGCTTCTCATGTCGATGATTGCCTGCCATTTGGATGGATTCGCCTCGATCCCTCGGCTGGTCAAAAGGAAACCGAGGAATTTGCCCCCCTCCACTCCGAAAGTGCATTTTTCGGGGTTTAGTCGCATGTTGTATTTGCAGAGTTGCCGAAAAATGCTTTCCAAAATTGATACATGATCTTCGTCGGGGAGGCTTTTGGCGATCATATCATCCATGTTGACCTCCATTTGCTCTCCAGTCTGGCCGGCGAACACCTTGCTCATCATCCTTTGATAAGTTGCCCCAGCATTTTTCAAACCAAAGGGCATGACAGTGTAGCAGTAGGCGGCTTGATCAGTGATGAATGCAGTTTTTTCTTGGTCGGGAGGGTACATCGAGATCTGATTGTAACCGGAGTATGCGTCCATGAAGGACATGTACTGATATCCTGAAGAATTATCCACCAAATGGTCAATGTTTTGGAGAGGATAATGGTCTTTAGGGCATACCTTATTGAGGTCTGTATAGTCCACGCACATCCGCCACTTCCCTGATGGTTTCTTTACCAACACAACATTTGCCAACCACGTGGTGTAGGTGATTTCGCGATGAAACTCGCCTCCAGCAACTTGGCCACTTTCAAAGCGACTTCCTTGGTCCTGTCCACCCCCATTTTTCGCCTTCTTTGCGCCACTAGTTTAGCACCTTGTTTTGTTGTCAGTCGATGGCAGGCGAATGAAGGATCTATACCCGGCATATCTGCTGCTGACCAGGCGAAGAAGTCCTGGTTTGTCTTCAAAGATGTCTCCAGCCGTAACCTTTGGCTTGGCAGAAGGGAACTGTCAAGGTACACTACCTGCCCTAGGGATTGACCCAACTGCAGGGTTGTTTTTCCCCTTCTGGTTGTGGTCGGAAGTCTCCTTCGTCCGCCCAGACGTCCAATTCTACCATGTGCACGCCTGAGGTCTTTTGGAGGGAGGGGCGTGCTGTTTGCTTAAGTGGGGGCGGAGGCTCATCTGGTAGCAACTGCG
>NC_032010.1:21041974-21042425 GCF_001865875.1 Lupinus angustifolius
TCATCTGGTAGCAACTGCGAGCCGAGTGTGGTCTCCTTTTATGGTGCAGACTTAGAGGCTGATCGAGAGGAACTTCATGCATAGATGGGGCGTAGAGACGATTGTTCCAAGCCTGTTCAAAGTTGGTCGGCCGATTATGGCGTTGTATGCTGAATCGCACTTGACGACCAAGAACTTTGTTTGGACAGTCCTACTCATGGGGTGGTCGCCGATTGTGAGCCAAATCTCTACATATCCCCTGGGAGTGATTCCTTGGCCAGAAAACCCGACCAGCTGTCCATCATAAGGTAGGAGGTCGCGGTCCCGGAGCTCCATTTTTTCAAATAGATCTTGAAAAATAACGTCAGCCGAGCTACCCTGATCGATGAACATGCGACTAACCTTTTTATTGTTGAGTTTGGCGGTGATGACGAGGGGGTCATCGTGCCCTCGGACGACACCTTCATAATCA
>NC_032010.1:21042525-21043257 GCF_001865875.1 Lupinus angustifolius
TAATCACGGTCGTCGAAAGTAATGGGGGGAGCGGATTTGTAGTTCTGTCTCTGCTGGGAGCTTCTGGCAGTGACGTGCATTACCTCCCGTACATATTTCTTCTGGGCGGTCCTAGAGGTACCCCCGGCAGCAAAACCTCCTGAGATAGTGTTGATATCAACTGGGCTCCTTGGCCTCCGGTTGTCTGTCCGATGCCTATCTGCCTGGGGACGTGGGGTAGGGCGCCGTTGTTGAAATTGTGGGGGGACCGTCTTCTTGGAGGTTCTGGTCGACGATGTTGTGGTGATCGCCAACGTTGCCCCAGGCCTGCGATGAATCGCTGTAGATGACCAGCCTGTATGAGATCTTCGATGGTATCCCGGAGCTGGGTGCAGTCATTGGTTAAGTGGCTGAACATACTGTGATGGTCACAATACTTGGACCGGTCTTGCGGGCCTGGCTTGGTAGGGCGGGGGCGTGGGAGTTGGACGAGGTGAGTGGAGAGGACTTCTTCCTGAATTCGTGAACGGCTGGCGTTCAGTGGGGGTATAGGTGGAGTATTTGGCTTTTTTGGTTAGTGAGGGTAGGTCACGAGGTAGGTCGTGTGGTCTTGGCCGTTTGGTTTCCCGTGAGGGGTGATGTGTTTGGCGCTCGGTATGAGTGTGGATATGGTGGGTTTCTTCTAGATTGATGAATTGTTGGGCCTTGGAACGGAGGTCCTCCATGGTAAGGTCGGTGTATTTGGCCAATTCT